>NW_023605194.1:80059638-80314572 GCF_014898055.3 Talpa occidentalis
GGGATATCTCTCTCCATTTCTTTGTGTGTCTTCTTCTATTTCTTTTAACAGTGTTTTTAGTTTTCTTTTGTATAGGTCCTTACCTCTTTTGTTAGATTTATTCCCAAATATTTGATTTTTTTTTGTTTCACAATAACGAAAGGGATGGTTTTTTTTGATTTCTTCTTCTTCAGATTTATTGTTTGTGTATAGGAAGGCTACTGACTTTTGCGTGTTGATTTTGTATCCTGCCACTTTACTGAACTGATTGATGAGTTGAATTAGCTTTTCTGTGGAGTTTTTGGGGTTCTCTATGTATAATATCATATCATCTGCAAATAGTGATAGTTTGACTTCTTCTTTTCCTATTTGGATTCCTTGGATGTCTTTCTCTTGTCTTATTGCCCTGGCTAGGACTTCCAGTATATATTGAAAGCAGTGGTGAGAGTGGACATCCTTGTCTTGTTCCAGATCTTAATGGAATTGCTTTCAGCTTTTCACCATTGAGAATGATACTGGCTGTTGGCTTGTCATAGATGGCCTTTATGATGTTAAGGTATGTTCCTTGTATCCCAAGAATTTCAAGGGCTTTATCATGAATGGGTGTTGCACTTTGTCTAAGCTTTCTCAGCATCTATTGATATTATCATATGGTTTTTATATTTCTTTTTGTTGATGTGTTGGATAACGTTGATTGATTTTCGGATGTTAAACCATCCTTGTGTCCCTGGAATGAATCCTACTTGGTCGTGGTGAATTATCTTATGGATACATTGTTGGATTCTGATGGCTAAAATTTTATTGAGGATTTTTGCATCAGTGTTCATTAGGGAGATTGGCCTGTAGTTTTCCTTTTTTGTGTTGTCCTTGTTCGGTTTTGGTATTAGTGTAATGTTGGCTTCATAGAACGTGTTTGGTATTGTCCCTTCCTTCTCAATTTTTTGGAAGAGTTTGTGAAGGATAGGCACTAATTCGTCTCTGAATGTTTGGTAGAATTCATTTGTAAATCCATCAGGTCCTGGGCTTTTGTTTTTGGGGAGGTTTTTGATTATCATTTCAATTTCGCTAATTGTAATTGGTCTGTTTAGGTGTTCTATTTCTTCTTTATCTAGCTTTGGGTGATTGTAGAGTTGTAGGAATTTGTCCATCTCCTCTAGATTGTTAAACTTGTTTCCATATAACTGTTCATAGTAGTTACTGATTATTCTTTTGATTTCTGCTGTGTCCGTTGTGATTTCTCCTCTTTCATTGATGATCCTGTTTATTTGTGCTTTCTCCCTTTTTTCCTTTGTGAGCCTGGCTAGAGGTTTGTCTACTTTATTGATTTTTCAAAGAACCAGCTCTTGGTTTCATTGATCTTTTGGATTGTTTTTTTAGTTTCAATTTCATTTATTTCTGCTTTGGTTTTTATTATTTCTTTTCTTCTACTGGTTTTGGGGTTTTTTTTGTTGTTCTTTTTCTAGATCTTTGAGCTTCGAGATTAGGTTGTTTCTTTGAGTTCTTTCTTGTTTCTTGATGTGAGCTTCTATTGCTATATATTTTCCTCTTATTACTGCTTTTGCTGCATCCCATACATTTAGGATATTGGTGTCCTCCTTGTCGTTCAATTCAAACAATTTTTTAATTTCTTCTTTCATCTCCTCATTAGTCCAGTGGTCTTCCAGTAGTGTGGTTTTTAATCTCCATGAGGTAGGAAAGTTCCTTGCCTTCTTTTTATGGTTTATTTCTAGTTTGATGCCTTCATGGTCAGAAAAGATGGTTGATATGATTTCAATCTTGGTGTATCTGTTGATGTTTGTCTTGTGCCCCAGTATGTGATCGATCCTGGAGAATGATCCGTGTGCGCTTGAGAAAAATGTGTACTCCGTTTTTTTGGGGTTTAGTGTTCTATAGATGTCTGTTAAGCCCAATTGCTCTAGGTCCTTATTTAGAGCTTTGGTTTCTTCACTTATTTTTTGTCTTGTTGACCTATCCATTGTTGATAGTGGTGTGTTGAAGTCTCCCACTCGTATGTGTTTTCTCTGATGTCTGTTTTCAGAGAGGACAACAGTTGTCTGATATATTTTGGTGCTCCTTCGTTTGGTGAGTATATGTTAATGAGTGTTATTTCTTCTTGAAGTATTGTCCCCTTGATCATAATGTAGTGACCATTGGGGTCTCTTTTTATCTTTTTGAGTTTGAAATCTGTTTTATCTGATATAAGTATAGCTGTTCCTGCTTTCTTTTTTGGTCCATTTGCTTGTAGGATTGTTTTCCATCCTTTAACTTTGAGCCTATTTTTATCTTTATAGCTAAATGTGTTTCCTGGAGACAGCAAAAGGTTGGGTTTTGTTTCTTAATCCAGGCTGCAACTCTGTGTCTTTTTATTGAAGAGTTTAGTCCATTTACATTTAGAGTTAATATTGATATGTTAACATCTGTATTTGCCATTGTGTTTGTCTTTCCTTTGATTTTATTTATTTATTCTTTTAATAACTTTTTTTTTTTTTTGGCCTTCTTTCATTGTTATTCGTCCCTCTGAGGTTCTGGCTTTAGGACTCCTTGTAGTATTTTTTGGAGTGGGGGTTTAGTTGCAATGAAATTCCGGAGTTTCTGTTTGTCTGGGAAAGTCCATATTCTTTCTTCAAAGAGGAAGGAGAGCTTTGCGGGATAGAGTATTCTTGGTTGGCATCTGTTTTCTTGGAGTCTGTTGACTATGTCCCTCCACTCTCTCCTTGCCCGTAGTGTTTCTTCGGAGAAGTCTGATGTCAGCCTGATTGGCTTTCCTTTGAATGTTATCTGTTTCTTCCCTCTTGCCAGCTTCATTATTTTTTCCTTGTCCTGGATTCTTGGGAGCTTTACTATTATGTGTCTTGCTGTATTTTTCCTTTCGTCGTGGAAGTTTGGTGTTCTTCTTGCTTCTTGTATATCAATTTTCAGCTCCTCCTTCACATTTGGGAAGTTCTCTTCAATTATCTCTTTGAATATTTTCTCTGTTCCTACTTCTCTCTCCTCTCCTTCTGGTATTCCTATAACTCTTATATTTCCTTTCCTCATGGAGTCAGATAGTTCCCGAAGTCTTTCTTCATTCTTTTTCCTTCGTACTTCTCTTTCCTTTTCTGTTTTGGTTCTTTTTATTTCTGTGTCTTCAAGAGTACTTATTCGTTCTTCCATTTCATCAATTCTGCTTTCATTGCTTTTCCCAGAATTCTTTAGTTCTTCCATTAATTCTTTGATCTCCTGCATTTCTTTTACTTCCCTCTTTAGGGACTCAATTTCATTCTTCTGATCGTTGATTATTTTTCCCTTATCATTGTTTTCCTTTATGACTTCTGTCAGTTTTTTAATCACGGCAATTTTAAATTCTCTTTCTGGAAGGCTCAGAAGTTCTTCCAAGTTACTGTCGTTGCCATCTGGGGGCTGGTTTTCTTTTTATGGTGTGCTTTTTCTCTGGAGAGTTGCTAGGTTGCGTGTGGTTCTTCTCCTCCCTACTGTCTGTTTTCTAATTTGCCGTATGCGTTGGGACATTGTGTAGTTGGGACTGGCCGGCATCTTGGGTGGGCTTCTCTGCTCCCCTCTGGTTCCTCCAGGAGTCATCTGTCAGTTTCAAGCAGTCTTTACTGGAGAAAGATCCCTGTTATAAAATGCCAATGTGGGGACACACTCCCCTGTGCGTCTGGTCTGCCCCGGCGGTGGGTTTCTGCTCCCCCTCTGGGCTTGGACTGCAGGCCAGAGGGGGTCTGGCGTGGGTGAACTTCCCCCGCTCACCTCTGGCTCCTGAGGAAGCCTTCTGCAGGTAGTCTTTACTGAAGAAATGTCCCTATTCTATAATGGTGATGTGGGACACACTCCCTGCGTGTCCGGTCTCAGGCACACTCTTCTGTGCGCTTGGTCTGCCCCGGCTGTGGGTGCTCGCTCTCCCTGTGGGCTCAGACTACTTGTTCAGAAGGGGCCCGGTGTGGGCTAACTCCCCAGCTGGCCACTAGCTCCTTCAGGAGCCTCTGCTGGCTTCAAGTCGCTAGGTGGCGCCAGAGATCTCTCCTGGAGCCCTTGGGGAGCTGATTTTCCACCCAGTGGCACAGGGAGCAGAGCAGGGATGGTAGGGTACACCTCAACGGCTTTGGGGTGCTGTGTCTGCCTTGTGCCCCACCGTCGTGGGGAACCCACGCCCCTAATTTCGTGCCCCGGGTCTCAGTTCCAAAGCTCTCAGTTCCAGGACGCGGGCTGTAGCCCAGATCAGTGGCGCGGGAATGGCGCCTTTTGAATCCCGCTCCCCTGCCTGGGCGCCTGGTTCCTGCTCACTCCGGGAGGGCCTCCGCGCGTCTCCCCGCAAGCCTAGGTCGTCTCCCCGCAAGCCTAGGTCGCAGGCGCGGGGACCTGGGCAGCTGCGATCTGATCCGCGCAATCCGCGCTGCTTTCCCCGCACAATCCTGCTCTGAGTCTGTTTTTCCAGCGCGCCGCCTTTCCCTGCAGGCTTACCGGGCGGCCGGGGCTGTGTGCTGGTGCTGGTCTCCTCCTGGGCGGGGCTCTCTTCAATGGAGCCCGGAGCTCACCTCCGTGGCGGATCCTGAGGGGGTTCTCCACAGCTCCCGTTCACAGGGTGTGGTGGCTGCAATAGTTCCTTTCCACTCACAGTCCCGCTTGCTGCGTCCTTTGTTCTTGTTGGCAGTTTTAGTTTGTTGTTTTCCTCCTCTCTGCGGGTCGGAGAGTGCCGCCTCTGTGGGCGGGGGAGGGGAGCAGGGTTCTGCGCTTCCCTCCCTTCTGGTCCTCTTTTATGGCCACTTTCTTCTTCGGGCAGTTTGCTGGAGTCGTCTGTTTATCTTCCGTGTCCCGGTTCTCACTGGGACCTGCCGCTTTTCCTCCCTATTAACTTTTTTTAATGGGAGATCTTACTCGCAGTGTCTCCTAGCCGCCATGTTGCTCCGCCCCCCGGACTTTAAATATTTATTTTTTTAATTTTATTTTTATATTCCCCATACAATTGCAACCCCCTTATTTTGACTCCAGTCCCTCCTTTCCCCACCACCCCCATAGTGTGTCTCTGGTTCATCAACTATAAATATTTAAAGAAAAAATTAAATTATAAAATAAAAGTAGCTTTGATAGTATTGAGTATTTTAATCAGTCTGTTGCTTTATGTTTATTTGTTTTTGACACTGTTTAATGCTGAATGTCGATTATTTACAGATCCGGAGGTACTGTGGAAATTTCCAGAGGACTTTGGAGACCAGGTTGGATTCACATAATTTTAAAAGCATTTAAAAATTGGAATCTTCTGATTATTACTATTACTTCCGCTGCTATTACTACACATGAATTACTGTAGCTATTTTTTCTTGAACAACTGAATAAAAAAAGTGTGCTTTAAATGTTACCAAGTAAATATGTTTCATCATATTTTTATACCTTTTTTTTTTTTAAAGGTATCACAGTTTATTTCTTGTAATTCTTTTTTTTTTTTAATTTTATTTTTTTTTATTTTTTTATTTTTTTTTTATAAATTTTATTGTTATATTCCCCATACAATTGCAGCCCCCCATTCTGACCCCAATCCCTCACTTCCCGCCCCCGCCCGCCTAAAAGTGTCTCTGGTTCATAGTTTTTTGTTGATTTTGATTTTCACTTTCTTATAGTTATTCATTTTCCTGGTCCCTTATTTAAGTTTTCTAGATTCCTGCTATGAGTGAGACCATCCGGTATTTTTCTTTTTCTTTTTGGCTTATTTCGCTGAGCATGATCCCTTCCAGCGCCATCCATGTTGCTGCAAATTGCATGTGTTTATCTTTTTTGAATGCTGAGTAATATTCCATGGTATATATGTACCACATCTTCTTGATCCAGTCATCTACTTTTGGGCATTTGGGTTGTTTCCAAAGCTTAGCTATTGTAAACAGTGCTGCTATAAACATAGGGGTGCAGGTGCTCTTTGGAATTGATGTTTCTGTGTCCTTTGGGTAAATACCTAGGAGTGGAATTGCTGGATCATATGGAAGCTCTATGTTTAGTAGGTCCAGAAATCTCCACACAACTCTCCATAGTGGTTGGACCAGTTTGCACTCCCACCAACAGTGCAGAAGAGTTCCTTTTTCTCCACATCCTCGCCAACATTTGTTGTTGCTAGTTTTTTTAATATGTGCCATTCTCACTGGTGTGAGATGGTATCTCATGGTAGTTTTGATTTGCATTTCCCTGATTGCGAGTGATGTTGAACATTTTTTCATATGTCTGTTGGCCATTTGCATTTCCTCTTCAGAGAAGTTTCTTTTTAGCTCTTCTGCCCATTTTTTGACTGGATTATTTTCTTTGTTGTTGCTGAGTCTCATTAGCTCTTTGCAGATTTTTGTGATCAGTCCTTTATCATTAGTGTTGGGTGCAAAAATGTTCTCCCAGTTGGTGGGGTTTCTCTTTGTTTTTGTTATTGTCTCTTTTGCTGTGCAGAAGCTCTTTAATTTGATGTAGTCCCAGCTGTTTATCTTTGTCTTCACTATCACTGCTTTGGGTGATGTGTCTGTAAAGATGTCTTTGATGTGCAAATCACGTAGTGTTTCGTACCCTACCATTCCCGCTCTGTTCCCTGTCCCACGGGGTGGGGGGGACGAAAAACAGCCCCCCAAGGACAATAGGAGAGATCTCTGGCGCCACCTAGTGACCAGGAAAAAAAAAGTCACTAACACCCCATAGAACAGGAAATTTCTTAAGACTGCTTGAAAAGGGCAGAAGGCTTCTGCAGTGGCCAGCCGGGAAGTTATTCCATGCCAGGCCCCTTCCGACCAGCAGTCTGAGCCCACAGAGGGAGCAGGCACCCACGTCCGGGGCAGACCGGGTGCGCAGAAGAGTGTGCCTGAAACCGGAGGCGCAGGGACTGCATCCCGCTTCGCCATTTGAGAACAGGGACATTTCTTCAGTAAAACTGCCTAAAACCAGCAGAAAGCTCCCCCAGAAGGCAGAGATGGCTCCTGGAAGAGCCAGAGGGGAGCGGAGAAGTTCACCCAAGATGCCAGTCAGTCCGAGCATCACAGTGTCCCAACGCATACGACAAATTAGAAAACAGACAGTAGGGAGTAGAAGAACCACACGCAACCTAACAACTCCTCAGGAAAGAAGCACACCACAAAAAGAAAACCACTCCCCAGATTGCAACGACAGCAAATTGGAAGAACTTCTGAGCCTTCCAGAAAGAGAATTTAAAATTGCCATGATTAAAAAAGTGATAGATCAGAAGAAGGAAATTGAGTCCCTAAAGAGGGAAAACAATGGTCAGAAGAATGAAATTGAGTCCCTAAAGAGGGAAGTAAAAGAAATGCAGGAGATCAAAGAATTAATGGAGGAACTAAAGAACTCCGGGAAAAGCAAGGAAAGCAGAATAGATGAAATGGAAGAACGAATAAGTTCTCTTGAAGACACAGAAATAAAAAGAACCAAAACAGAAAAGGAAAGAGAAGTACGAAGGAAAAAGAATGAAGAAAGACTTCGAGAACTATCTGACTGCATGAGGAAAGGAAATATAAGAGTTATACGAATTCCAGAAGGAGAGGAGAGAGATGTAGGAACAGAGAAAATATTCCAGGAGATAATTGAAGAGAACTTCCCAAATGTATAGCTTCTTTATAGCACACAAAAATAGGTATACATTCAATTATGCTCAGTAAATCAATGTTTTAATATTTGATCTTAGAAATCACCTAAACATACAATGACTATACATAAATTTAATATAAAATATTTTGGTTACCTAAGGTTTTGGAAACTGTGTCTAAGTGGTTATATTAGCAAATGTAGCTGTTGAAATAAAATTTACCACAACAATGATTCAATTTAGTTGAGTGGAAGTGTGCATTTTTAAAATAACCTTATCCATTATATCATGTTAGTTTGTTTAGTAAACCTATATAAGTTTTAGGAAAAATGAGGCCAAGTAGAATAAATATATGTTGATATTATACTAACTTGTGAAGATGCAGCTATACTTATTAAAACAAACGATAAAACTAATTTTCTTGTTAAAGTTTTACCTTTGTTATGTGAATTTAAATGTACTGAGGTTTTTTGGAAGTCTAACACATTTGAAGTATTAGAAGTTTGATTTCCTTATTTTATAGGACTTTTAGGAATATTCAGTTTATGCGTATTTCTCTCTATAAGCCAATGAGAAGAGATTTAGTTTTGAACAGCAATGGTGAAATGTGATTCCCTCTTTAAAATAGGAAGAAATTATAAAGAATAGATGACCAGGACTTAAGTGATAAAAGACAATATTCTGGGGTGACTCAGTTTCAGGGATGTTGAAAAGTACCTTTTTTCCTTCCATCTTCTTAATTGTCATTCTTACACTCACATGACTTGAGAAATGATATATAAGAGAGGAAAGTTTGTCCTAGTAATTCTCTATAGTTATTTTCTATATCATTGTCCCTTGCCTTCCCAAACAATTATTGTCAGTTGGTACATGTGAAACAATGACAGTTGAGCTGGTGTACTGGAATGTGAATCTTCATTAATTATAACTGGAACTGAGAGTTATCAGAGACCAGTGTTGAGTGTACCAATGAAGAGAAAGTGGTTTATAGTTTTCTAAATTAGCATTGAAGAACATTTACTCATTTATTCATTTTTTAAATTTGTTTTTATAATTTATTTTCTTACATCATTATTATCTCTTCAGGTGTGGTCCCTGTAACACCCACCACCATAACACCTGTGAACTATCACCATAGTCCCTTGTGCTCTTCCTCCCCTCCCCTTTCCTACCCCCTAGAAGAACATTCAGAAGAGAAGAGAATGGAGGTGTAGCATTGGTTGCATGTTTTGATTGCATTCTGAAATTCCTGTGGAACAGCTGGTGGTTAGGATGAGTGCATCAAATGTGATGTTTTAAGCCTTGTTCCTTGGCCACTTATTTCCTTAAGTTGATCCTCTGTGAGGGCGAGAGTGGAGGACATTGCCATATGTAGTTAAGGTAACTGAATATGCCATGCCATTATTTTGAAAAGACAGAATGCTGAAATTATTTCATGATTTGAAATGGAAATAGATTGATAGCTTTAGAATTTTATTTTTATTTTATTTTGCCTTAAATAGGGGACCTAGCTTTGTTTGTTATTGATTGTATAGATTTGGGTTTGAATTCTGTTAATTAAATAGAATTCTACCAATTGGCCTTGAATGACATAGTTACTTCACAGGATTCACTGTAGTAGTTCAGGTCTGTGTGAAGCACTGTGGTAGGCATTCAACAAATGGGGACATGATCAAATTGCCTTCATACCCTCTCCCTATTTTTGCCATTCTTATTTTGTGATATTCAATTTTTACGGCTTGTTTCCATTGTGGGATTTTATTTTATTTATTTATTTTTTTTGTGGTCCAGTTCTTTTTATTCTCTTAAACCTTATCTTGAAAATTAATCCTTTGAAGGTTTTCCTGAACCTCCAGGGCAATGTGTCTATACTTTTATAGCCTTTTATAGCCCTGTATTCTATAGCTATATCCCCTTTCTTTGTGAATGTCTCTTTCTCCCCTATTCAGTATGTGTGTTTTCTGAAGGAAAAGAGAATCTTCTCATTTTTCAATTCCCTTATCTACACAGTGGCTCTGACTGTTTTTTGAATGACTGGGTGAATGAGTAAGAGGTTTAAGGAAGTTGAATAAACTCATGATAGGTTATCTTAATATTCCTAGAAAAATAGGAGGAAGATAATCTACTTAAATGGAATAGATGTAAAAGTGGTATGGAATATCAAACTTGAAAGACTTTAAGTTAATATTATAACAGATATATTAGAGATTAACCAAAATGTGATTGAAAAGATGTGCCTTAGCCATACTTTGACTTGTGTGTTCCTTCTTTCTTTCTCAAATTTCTCTAGAATGTTTAAAAAATGAAAATTAAATATATATTAGCAACTTAATATGCCTTCCTATGCCATGTGATTGAAAATGCATTTAGAAATGCATTTAGAAGTATACTTGTTATATATTTATTTTTTAATTACAATAACAAAATTTCCATTAATTAAGCAAATGTTGGTAGAAGATATGGAAACAGTTGGGATTACAGTTCTAAAAGTGAAATAGTTATAAGAAACTCAATACAATAATAGGGCAGTATTTAAATTCTTACTCTCCTATATTTTCATAGGTCATTCATGACTGTAGGTAGTAAGCCAATTACAAATATGCTCAACATTGTGTGCAATTTTTGCTTTATTTTTAATGATGTCTAATGGTCTGCATTTTTTAAATATTCATAGGTTCAAAAAATACATCCTCTTTTATTTATTTTAAAGGAATATGGCCCGAATGATCAAAGTCTTTATGATCTAAAATTCGGGTTTTTGACATTTGGACATTTTGCAATTTTGCTTCTTATGTCAGTCCTAAAGAAGATCTAAGTTATTTGTAAATTGTCTGTAAACTGAAATTTTATACTTTCAAAATATTCAAACAATTTTGGATATTTTTATAAAACAGATTATTTTTACCTATTTATACTTGATTCTGTTATTTTAAACTACCAGTTGATCATATCAGACACAGGAAGAAAAGCAACTTAATTTTATTTTTCATCATAATGTTTTTCCAAATAGAAAGACTGAAATGTCTTTAGCCAATTTTTGATGTCTGACAGTTAATTTTTATTTCGCGTCCTCTATGAATATACATATAATATAAACACATATTTCTTAGATAAATTCTTTTTTTTAATAAAATATAAAGAGATGGCAGTTAATATGGGAGAATTATATCACAACCGTACAATTTCCTTCATCATATTATAAACATTTTATTGGTGGTCTATCTTATTGACCCTAAAATATCAATTATTTTTTATCTGTATGCCTTATAACTGCACACAGTGTTATCTTTCATACATACTCATTTCTAAACAAGAAGACTCAGACTAAAACAATGGTGTCAAGTTTGTGGAGAACTGCTTAATGTTAAATCTATAATTATAATATCTTTATATAGATCTTTAGACAAAACTTGTTATTTTTGTGGATAAAATGTAGGCTCAGGGCAAATATGATAACATGCTTATTTTATCTGCATACTTGTCTGATATTTTCTACTCTTAAAATTAAAAAAAAACTGTAGATAGGGAAACAGATTTGGAGAAACAGTGATATTTTAGAAATTTTGTTTCATAGCTGAGGTATTAATTGGAAAATAGAATTATGAAATCTAGCAAACTGCTGTTATAAGGAACATTTTCATACATTCTAAAAAATAAAATATAAAAAACCTTATTTTCTACTTAAGAGTGAATAGGTGTTAACCTTAGTGAGATCTTTGAGTTGAGTTGTTTATGTTTTTAAAGAAATGAAATTATTATATCCTAACTGTGCAAATGTTTCAGGCCAATCATAAAAATATCTGGCATTACTCAGCAAACTATAAAAATTAAATAATATAAGATGATGCTGATTAAAGGAGAGAATGTGGTTTCACAAAACCTTACTTTTTATTGAGCTGTAAGCATTTGACAAGAGCAAATTTGTGACTTAGTTTATAGAGTTCTAAATATTTCAGAGATACAGAGTAAGGAAATTTCAAATCACATAACATAGGCTGATGAATCAAACAATTTTCCCAGTCAGGATGAAAAAATGTCTTAAATATAATAGAGGTATGAAAGACTCTGCCATTTAAAAATTTTACATTTTGTTTTTTTAAATTTTTAGATTTAAAATAAGTTAAAATGAAAAATCTAAATAAATTTTAGATTTATTTTTAGATTTTAAATAAATTTTTAAATTTTTAGATTTAAAATAAGTTAACTAATAAAGGATGGAAAACAAGAGTAACATGTTTTTATATGTTAATGGGTGGAAAAATTATAATCTTTCAAAATTAACATAAATTAATTCACATTGAATGTGTTACTTTGGCATAATCTTGTTTAATATAACTGCATGCTGTTTTTAAAATGCCTTTTAGGGAAATTTCTCTATTAGGAATAGGTGTAAGTTGAATAAAGCTTGTGAGTAACAGGAATCAGTAACTAACCATAAATTACCAACTTACCTTTTTCTTTGGTGGTGTCCATTTTCCCTCCTCTTTCAGTACATTATTAATAGATAATCTTTTTCAAAGTAGTATTCCTAGGTTGTTTATTAATGTTAAAAATTTCAGCCTGAAATACAATTGTGTTGAATACATAGATATGAAGGCACTTCACTATTAGATTTTTTGAAGTTTAAAAAATATTCTCTATTAGCTGAAAATGTTGAACTTGATCAACATATGGTACCAGCTAGCCTCATCCCCACCTGTTCTTTTGTTATCTTGTTATTGTTATAAGACTTAATGACAGTTGTAAGCCATAGTTCTGCATGTGGGGGTTAGTCCACCCTGGGGAGAAGAGGAGGAAACAGCAGTGTGGATTATGGAAATATGGACAGATCTAAAAAGAGACCTCTTGTAAAAGAATTGGATTCAAAGAAGAACTAGACAAAACTGATGAAAAGATGATGGAATATGATGTGAAAATGATCATTTGAAATCTTTCTTTTCATTCCCAGCTGCTATGTTTTGAAGAAAAAGAATGCATTTGTATGTTAAGGGAAAACTAAAAGAGACCAGATGAATAGTATTATTTATTAGATATGTTTTCATTTTGAGTGAGATAAATTATGTGCATTTTAATGGATTTCATATGTTAAGCTTTTTAAATCTTAAGACAATGTTAGGTAAAACATTTCATAGAAATGTTTTAAGTACTTTGCATTTAAATGTACTTACATTTAAATATCTCTGATTGATGCTTGGGTTTTAAAGAGACCTAATTTCAAAAATTAACTTCATGGTTGTTATGTATTATTTTAACTATTTGTGATGGTGAGTATTATATTAAAATACAAATTATTTTCTGCTACTTTTATAACTTATACATAGTTACATGTTTATTCTTAGGTATTTTTTTAAACAACTGGATAATATTACATCTTGTCTTGGTAAGCTAGTACTAAGTGGTGACAGGTATCTGTACCTTTAGCCTATTTGACCAGAAGAGACAACAATGCAGTGTAATAGTCATCTTTGCAAATGGGGACACAGAGTCCATGAAGTCCATCTAGTTTCTGATGTGCTGTGTACAATGACAGAAAAGTTATTGTTGATTCTAAAGTTTGGAAAAAGTTTGGGAGAAAGTTAACATGAAAGCATATAAATAAGATATTTGGGTGGGAGGTTGTTTTCAATTTTGGATATGCCAGGGATTATGGTATGGATCATCTACGTTAGGATACTTCTGACTGGAGTTCAGGAGAGGATGATGATGTGGTTTCAAACAGCTTTAAGCAACTGAAAATTATTTAAAAAGTCACTTATTTTAATAGTCACTGAGCAGGGTTCTGAACTTAGCATTGTGACTGGAGAGTCCAGACTTTTACCCATTGTGTATCGCTGTGAGATTCCTCATGGAGAAGTGGGGGTTGAAAAAAAGAACCCTTGGGAACACCAATGGAGAGGACTTGAGGAGGATTCAAAAAAGAGCCTGAAAATACATGATAAACATATGAGCTAGATGAATAGATACAGGGAAACAGGATAGTTACTTGTAACTAGCTGGCAATTGGAAACTGGCTTCCTGGATGAAGGGACAGATCACTTTCATCACTGAATCCCAGGTGTTTCATCCATTACAGATTCTGAATTAACATATATTAAATGAGTGAGTGATGTATTACACATTGTAGAACATCAAATATGATAAAGACTGGAAAAAGAGTAGAAGTTAGAGATCACTGGTAAAAGTTAGAGATCACTGGTAACAAAGCTGAGGAAACGCAACATCAAGAAATAATAGAGATATGCTAAATGTTTAATGTACAATGTATTATACTTTCAAGAAAATTTTCAGTGGAAGAAGAACTATTTTGGTTTATTTTAGCTGCTCAAAGTTTGACTCTAACTTTGTGGAATTTCCCTTAGACTGCTTTTACAAAGAAGTGACTCCTAATTTTATAAGGATTTTACCTCTTTTCACATATTTTAATACAGTAATATATTGTAAATAATTATCATTAATATATTATAAAGAAGGTATATGATAATTTATTCAAAAGAATTATTTTTCTTCTTTTCAGTTTATTTTAATAAACTGAAATGTTTATTAAATATGTGTATGTGTGTGTATGTATGTGTGTGTATTCATTCTGATTTATTGAGTAAAATCCTTTACAAGAGACTCAGGAAATTATGTTTTCTCTTTAAGGTCACTTGTGCCAAAGTGGACCAGTTTACAAGTGATCAAAACTCATTGCTATTTGGTGAGGCCTGTTTGGTGACTTTGTTTGAAAAGAACCAGTGTTCACAGTTCATTTTCTTATAGAAAGCTCTGCACTACAGAACTAAGACCAAAATTGGCACCTTTACTTATAATTTCAGTAAGAAGCCAAAGATTACATCACCAGGGAGTGTAAATTAAAATTTTATTCCAAAGAAGTGGATATTCTGTAGTGGGTGGGATAGAATAAATTTGCAAAATAATAGCTCACAATATTTCTATTTAGAATCTTAAAAAATGTTCATTAAAAAACTCACTGAAAACTTCAAATTTAGTTATTATTTGACATATTAAAAGCATGGGTACATATATTTCTTTAAAAGAAAACTTATATAATTTAAGATAACTTAAAAATACAAAACAAAAAATCAGAACTTCTAGATTCTTGATTTTTAGTATTACTCACTGACTCTACTTGAATAAGGTTTTATTTTAATTACTAAGTACTTAGTTTCTTCTTTAAATTGAAGGCAATTAGAAACATGTAGCAAACTTCACTGAATAGAATTGCTGAAGATCATCACTGATCCCAAATATTTACCCGCTGAGCTAGTTTTCTCTCTGTGTGATCGATCACCCTATACATATAGCTTTATATATATATATATATATATATATATATATATACATGTGTATCTGTGTGTATACACACACACACACACAGTGGACTATCTACAGATTTCCACTCTTGAACCCAAGATAATCTAATACTTGTTCAATCCTAAGTCACTCTATTATTGTTAACCTTGTTAAACCGTATCCTGCCTATGTTACTCTGGTACTATTTACTTACTCTAGTATGTTCTTGTTCTAATACAGGACTCATCATTTTGTTTTAGATTTTAAGTAATATGCTTGAAATTTAATATATTATTATTTTGTTAATCTGTGAGAAAGTATCACCTTTAGTTGTATAATAATTTATAAGTATCACCTTATTTATAAATCTGTTGTTGAAGAAGTTACATTTTTATTGTAAATCTGATATTCTCAGTAGTAATAAATGAACATAGACACTACGTTATTAGTGCATTTTGGTATTAGTGCATGTATTTATTCAAATTTGTATTTGCATTCTTTGGGTGGACATCTAGAAGTGGAATTTCTGGATTATATGGTAGATTTATTGTTAATATTCTGAAAAATCTCCATCCTGTTTTGTGTCAGGACCGGACTAGTCTTATGTTCTTACCAAACAGTATATGAGGATTTCTTTTTCTCTACATCCTCACCAACATGTTATCTCTGTTCTTCTGCTGTGAGTCCTCACAGGTGTGCAATGGTATGTCATTGTGGTTTTGATTCATATTTTTATCATTGTATGAGAAAATTTAGTGATTTCATAGTTAGGAATATTATAATAAAGTTGATTCTTGTTGGACATATAAAATATGAAGTATAGGTGATGATAAGTGATGAGTATTTTTTTCATGTGGCTGTTGGCCAGCTTTATCTTTTCTTTGGAGAAATGTCTATTTAGTTCTTCTGCCCATTTTTTGATTAGGTTATTTGTTTTCTTTTTGTTGAGATCTATAAATTCTTTATATATTTTGGATATCAGCCTTTGGTCAGTTGCATGATGTGCAAATATTTTCTCCCATTCAGTTGACTGTCTTTTTGTTTTATTGATAGTTTATTTTGTGGAGCACCTGAAATATTATCCAGCTGTCTCTCAGATAGCTCAGTTTTTATACCTATAAATGTCTCAACGTACACCTTTTTCTGCATTCCTGCTGTACTGTGTTACTTCAGGCTACTCCCATTCACCTCGATTATTGCAAAATCCTTCTTTCTGATTTTATAGCCTTCATTCAGTCTTGTCCTTTAAAAACCCACAGCATAATCTTTCTAAAATTCCAGAAAGTCCTTGCTTTAAACTCTTCAAAGCTTCCCTATTTCTCTTAGGTAACATGAACATGATTTATTGTCCAAACAGTATTTATGAATTTATTTTTGATTGATAATTTACGTTTCGTGAAATGCAGATCTGAAGTGTACAATTACTTTCTGTAGAAACATAGACCTGTGTAACATACATTCCTGTAAAGATATAGACTATTTCTGTCACTCTAGAAAATTTCCTTTGTCCCATTTCTGTGCCCTCTGCCTCCCATAACCATCTTGTGGCTCCAGGCTACTGCTATTCTGATTTTTTTTTAAAGATTTATTTATTCGTTTACATAAGAACCAGGGTACAGGCCAGATGCATGGAAGGGTGAGAGGATTCACCAGAGACAGAGCGGGAAACAGAACAGGCAGACTGATGAAATACACTGCTGAGGGGAGCAGCGGGCCCGACAGGAGAGGTCTGTGCGCCATGTGGGACCCTCGCTGGTCAGCCGGGGTTGAACCTGTGTGCAGAGGCTGCAGATAGCTTCACAGCACGGCGCTCAACTGTCTGCGCCACCAGGGGAGGCCCTATTCTGATTTCTGTTACAATAAATTATAACTTGGATATGTCTGAGTAAAAGGGAATGCTGTTGATAATTATGCTGATAAGATATATGTAAAGAGTTTGGGGAAAACTAGGAAGAAACTTTTTTTATTTCTTTGTGTCAAGTCTAAACTTCTTAATTGACCTGAAGGTCTTTTCACTCCCCTACTTATCTCTTAAACCAATATTACCTTACATTCTTTTAAACTTTGTAGTTGCTTTTTCTCATCTTCAGACCTTACCTTGTATATGTTCTTTCCTGTGACGGGAAAGCAATCCTTACCTCCTCTCTGTTACTTTTCACCCTATAGATTGGCCAACTTCTCATTTTCTCTTTCCAAGTTTGGTTTACAGATCTGTTTTCTAGATTCCTTAATATTTTTTGCTTTTAACATCAATACTCTTGTTCCCTTATATTGTCATTTTCTGTGATTGATACTCACAAAAATTGAATATTTGCTAAATGAACACAAATATATTAATTATTTATATAAGTATATTTGCATGGGCTTATAAATACACAATTTGGTACTTGTTAGACTTTATACCTTTTTAAAGTAAGTAGTATTTATTAGAACAGTCTTATTTTATAATTGAGTAATTGTAATTTATTTTTTCCAGACAAAGTCTCCAAATGACTAAATTGGCAATCCATTATGATTTTTCTAATTATTAAAATATAATATGATTCTCATTTCTAATAGGTGATCTGGTAAAACCTAATGGCCTTCAAGGAATAGAGAATTAATTAACAAATATACCATTGCTTCCAGAATATAATAACCAGCTAGATCTATATATATATATTTTCAAAGTATAGGATCCCTTATTTATGATCTAGAAGTTTTATTTTCTTAAGGTGTCAGCATCACCACAAACTTCCCATCTGGTTTATCACAGTCTCATTACCTAAGAAAAAGAAGGTAGTTCAGACATTGTTCTGAATTAGGTTCTAGCAGAACCAGAAAAAAAGGAATAATGACCTACGTTTGAAGAATTAAGAGAAATAATGTGAATCAGCTAGTATGTAAGACTGAGAAAAATATAAAGAATAACAAAGAACAAAGAAAGATTGCTTCAGAATTAAAGAAAGTGGAAAAGATCTTTAATAAAGGGCAATGATAGAAAGAGGATATGTTTTCTAAGGGTACATTTAACAATATCTTTAACTAGAACATTTGAAGGAAAGGCAGAATCTGAGGTTATGGAGGAGATCAGGAGTACTTCAATTACTCAAATTTTCCAGTGCATTACATAAAGTTGGCAATTAAGCTTTATTAAATGGGTTGATAAATAAGTACATTGGAAAGGAATTTTATCAATAATCATTCCTTGCATGAAAAATATCTATTGGTATGATTTTCAAGATATTTTCAATCCAAGAACAGCAGCCAATATGGTAGCCCACAGTAAACTTTCATAGATACTTAAATGATCAGATATGCACATGCTATGACTTTTCAGTGTTATATGAGTTGCTTTGTAGTGTTGAGGTGCTTTGTTTGTGACTAAATGCAAGAAATTTGACATATTCAAAGCTCTATCTGTACATAGATCTATATCCATATGTAACTAGGTAAAATGTATTAAGCATCATCAAAAGAAACATACAGTATAATATTCTACATCCTTTAAGTATCTCAGTATTTTAATGTTTGGGCTTAGATCATTAGATGTAGACTTCAGTAAATACTTATTTAACAGAGATCTTCATTTGAATTCATATGACATTTAGGAGTTCTTAATGGCACATTGCTAATTAATCAAAGAGGTAACATTTGTGAGGGTGGTTTACATGCGTTGCATTGTCTAGTCATTTTACATGGATTTTTATTTAATTCTCGGTTATCATAACCTCCACAAATAAATCTTCACTTAATTCTATGAGATTTATAATTTTTGCCCATTTTCTGGGTGAGGTAAGGGAAGTACATAACCAATAGCTTACAGAACCAATCTTTGAATGTTCAGTGCTTGACTCCAGGCTCTTGTTTGCCACCTAACATATGTGTGCATGTGCCTGTTTTCTAAGGATCTAGTCTTAAGTTTTCCTAGTTCTGAAAATCAGAAATTCAGTTTCCTTTGCCGTATAGCATCTTGTTGTGTGTTGGAGTCTTGATAGCTCATCAATTAACTGAAGTAAGTTTTGTTTAAAATGGAAGCATTTTCCTGCTTCTATTAATTCTCTTTTCTTGATTTAAATGATATTTTGTTTTTTTATGTCTAGAAAATTGTATTAAATTTATTTCTATCTAATTTTTTTAGTCAGTACTCATTTTGAAATGTGTTAGTGTCTATAAGTGAAAATAAATTTTATAGGCAACTTTCTTTTTTATTACTTTTTTCTGTTCTAGAAAATGTTGCTAGTTAAAATAGGGGTGAAAGAGGCAAAGTAGGTACATACTAGCCTAAAAGGGGTGAAGGTTTATATGATTATTAGGGGGAAAAAAGGAATCTTCCTAACTGGCTTTTTTTCTTAGATTCAGTTGGATACTTGTTATGCAGATCCTTGAATAAGAAATAATGTCAATGTAGGGATAAAAATTCTGAAAGGAATTTGCAATAGAATTTTTGACAAAAAAACTTTGGAAACTCATTTGCATATATATACTTTCATGCCTTTAAAAAATGTTTCTTTTTATCTTAATGAAGGAAATGTATTATGCATTTTACTTATCAAACACACCATCTATTTAATTGTAAACATGCACATTTTTTGTAATATCACCCTGCCTTTCTTTGACTCTCATCTTTTTTGACATTAGATTAATCTAAAGTAATTGTTGACTACCGCTCTCATCACCTAAGATACACATAGAACCAAACTCCTTGAGTTTTATATTTCGATGACACAGTTCTTTTTTATAGTAAGACATATTTGTTTTGTGGCAATTACTAATTCTTCCAACAATAAAAGTTTGTTTTTAATATTGATAGGGATAAATAACTTGATCAGAGTTAATGATTTAAACAGTTTTAATGTCTGAATTAGATTTACTCTTCTTTACCTAAATTAAAGAGGAAGAATGAGAGAGAATTTGTATATAATTGAAACAGCCCATAGACATAAAAGTCAAGAGAAAAATCTTGTAGTAGGTGGTTATTGTGACAGTTATTAACTCTAAATTTAGTATAGATCTCTAAGTTTAAAAATGAGAATATGATGTTTAAAGAAGGTGTATGTATAATTCACCATATCAATGTAATTCTAGCTTTTAATAAAATGCATTCTGACTTAATCACCCTTTCAGTATACCAGTATTTCCCTTAAAAATTTAAGACATCCGGGGGCTTCCCTGGTGGCACAGCGGTTGAGCGCTGGGTTGTGAAGCTGCCCGCTGGGTTGTGAAGCTGCCCGCAGCCTCTGCAACACCGGTTCGATCCCCAGCCACCGGGTGAGTGTCCCATAGGGCGCGCAGACCTCTCCTGCTGCCCGCTGCTCCCCTCAGCAGTGTGTTTTGTCAGTCTGTCTTGCTCCGGCTCTGGTGAATTCTCTCACCCTCCCGTGTTCCTGACTGTATGCAGTGCTTGTATAAATAAAGAAATAAAGAAATAAATCTTAAAAAAAAAATTAAGACATCCTTACAGCACCAACCCAGTGAGTTGGCTGTTTTGGCCTGGAACATCTCAGTGTAGAGTTTGGGTTCTAAGTACTGCATTATGCACCCTGCTTGGGACTAAGTAGCTCAGTGCAGGTTTACTTTGAGAGAAAGTAAAGTGTTTTATTTCTTCCTGTGAGGTACAAATAGATTGAATGAGATAGTAACAGTCAATCCTTATTTACTTTTTGAGATAACATCCAAAGTTAAGTAATTTTTAAAGAAATGTATGATCTTTGTGAAAAATTAGAATTGACAAGTGACTCTGAAAGTATTATTGAAATGATTAAAATCATGGACACTTAAATTTACTTTCTATAATATTATTCATGAGAACCTTAGGATAAATTTGATACTTATCTGATAAAAATACTTGTGAGGGAGTTGTAAAAAAAAGAAAATGATATTCATTCAAGCTTCTTTGTACTTATATATGTCGTGGTTAATGGATATATGAATGTGTTTGCATTTTGACTTTAAGTGGTTGTAGGCTTAGCTAAGCACAGACAACCATTTCCCTTGCCAGTAATTAGGAGTGATTGTGATCTTCTGGCTAATTAGATATGATGAGAAAGTAAGTCAGCAAGGTTTCTGGAAAAGATTTCCAAGAAAGGAGATGCAGAAAGAAAGGAATGCTTCTTTCACTGAACATTTCTGTCTTCATATGATGTGCTGGACCCTGGCAGCTCATTTTATCATTATAAGTAGAAGTAGTTGTGGACGAAACTAAATGCACTCAAGAAAGGAGGACAAAAAACTGAGTCCTTCTGGGGGAAGTTGAATTAATGAGTCCAGAACAAGTTTACCTTGTCTCTTCTTGCAATGAGGAAAGCACCCTTAATTGATACAGTTGTCCTTATTCCTTAATTATAGATGCTATTCAAACTAAGTTAAAGAATCAAAACCTTATGGATCTATAGTATAGTTAATAAAATGTTTTGGAAAGTCCTTCCCAAGTGATTCTTGTATCTTCTTGTCTTCATTCTAATCCTTTCTGCCCTCACACTAAGAACGTCTGGAGCAAGATAGTTAAAAAATTAAATTAACTGGACTTGGGATAAATGATTGATTAATATAAGGGGGTCAGGGAAAAGGAGGAGTGTGAATAATGTTTTTGATTTGGGTAACTGAACAGATGGTACTGCCATTCTAGGTTAAGTACTGTAAGAATGGCTTCAGTTTTGTACATTCCAAAATTGATCCTGAATGTAATTTTGATGTATAATCCTGGAGTCCACAGAAAATATCTAAACTATTTCTCTGAACCCCAAGGTTAGTAGTTGTAACTGCAACCATGAATGTAAATGAGATTGCCTAGGTAGATATACCTTACTGAATATGCAAAATAAAAAGTCCTGGAACCTCAGAGAATATCAGTATTTCATTGTAGGATAGGGAAAAAGCAATGAGAAGGGAGAAAATGATTACTGATATTAAAAAAAAGACAGGTTTTTCTCATAAATTCAAAAACCTTTGCAGTTATTCATGTTTAATTAGGAGGTAAACTTTACATATTACAACTTTTTTTTAAAAAGTAAATCCTTAAATGCTTGTTTTTCCTTTTACTTGATGAATTTATAATGTTAAAGGGTAACCTCATTCACTAAAGAGTTAGTATACCATTCTAGTACTAACACTTTACTCTCTTCTCACTTACTAATCAATTTGATTATAGTGTCTACTACAGAGAAGGGATGTAAAATAAAAAAAAATGTGTAAATTTTCATCAGTATTTCTTTCTAGTCACTTATATTGATGGTAGCTATATTGTTTTTAGCCCAATATATACATATGACATACATATGACACTGTCCCTTGCATTTTGCTATTTATAATTTTATATTCTATTTCATCCTTTTTGTTATTTCTATTATAAATATTTGACAGGTGCTAGTCAATGTGTACTTTGTATAAAAATAAAATATTTTAGAGAATTAAGAGGATTTTGAAAACTCAACTAATTTTTCTTGATTTGGTAAATTAGCTATTTCTTAAATTCAGAAGTCTATAGGAAAAGGGGAAACAACTTCTGACAAGCATTATCTTAAACCTTTCACACAATCTGTGGGCACTAACCTAGAATTGTGTGTGTGTGTGTCTGTGTCTCTGTGTGTGTGTAGTATGAGAAACAGCATATGGCAAAAAAACCAATTTTATGAACACTGACAATAAATATAAAAGTACAATTTTAAATTAGCATTACTGCTGAAAGGATCCCAAAACCTGATTTGCCTGTGTCTTATTTCTTCCTCCAACTCTATTTTTTAACTTCAGTTTGAATAGCACCTGTAATTAAGGAAGAAAACCGAGCCCTTGGAGCTAGGTAGGACTTCCAGCTATTGATCTGTGTAAACCCAGCTTATACTGTCAGGGGAGAAACAGTCAACTGCTGAGCTGCTTTGTCACTGACATAAGCTGAGAGAGGATTTTTTTGTCTATACTGTTTATACACTAGTCTATAGACCTGCTGGCTGGTTGAATTTTAAAGAGTGCGGAGGTTTAAAGACTTGTCCCCTGAGGGATGCTTCTGCCAGTTGGGAAGCGAGCTGAGGCTGTTTTGCAGAAGTGTGTGCATGTGTGTTGCTTTTGGAAGAAGGGAGGGGGAGGGTGTGAAATATTGAACAACTAACTGGGAAGCATTCTTCTTAATTTGAGTTTTAAAATTGATGTGAACTATGTTACTAACCAGTAAATTAAAAGACAAACAATGAAATTTGAATGGTATCTTCATTGTGACAGAAATCATATGAAAATTTTGTAGGGAGATGTCTACGTAGTCTTCATATGTGTAGTAAGTGTGGTTACTGGCTTCACTTTATGCCATACAAGATGAGGATTAGCAGTGGTGAAGTGAATTTCTCATTGTAATGAACTGCTTTAAGTTTAAGTCACTTAAATTGTTTCAAATTCAGTGGCTCTTTTTAATTATGTAAGGGAAATTTTGCTAGTGGTGAAACATTTAGCTTTTTCTAAATATGGAGTCTATGTCATATTTTCAAGGTACATGTTCACAAGCAAACCTGATACTTTGCCCTAGAGACAGAAGATTGCTTTTTTTACATGGGTGTTTTTCTTTTTGCATTAGTGATTTAAGGCTTGTAAAGCTTCTATAGATACCAACATTGGGATTTTACAATGCTTTATTTTTAATGGACATCTTATTATAGGCTACATTTTAAAAGAACATGAGGAATTCTGTCTTAAGATACTCAATATTGTGTGTGTAAGTTTTAAGTATTCAGATATTGATGGGCTCTTTGGATTTGTTTTATTGGTAAATGGAAATAGGTAAGGCATTTTTTGGGGGGTTATTAATACAATAAGATATTCATTCTTTTTTAGTAGAAAATATTCTCAAAAATCTCTTTTTTGTCTTATAAAATTTTCTGACTTTGAACTTGTATCTTTAGTTCTAAACTTTAGCTTCAGTATCAGAGTTAATGTTTTTCATATATAACAAAATAATTATTTTCTAGGTTTCTTTTTGGCCAGTGACCAATTATTTGCATTTTGTTATGATCACTAATGTTATAATCAAATTTGTATATAATATTAAAAAGTTTTTAAATTATTTTATAAAAATAAATAAACTTATTTTATAATGATTATAAAATCAGTGCAACTTTGAAAATCACTAATATTATTTTCTGTGCTTAGTTAAAAAACTGATTTTCATATTAGGCAATTTTTAAATGAACAGTGCACAATAGGTGGTTTGTTGTTTTAAAATTTAAAGATTTGTTTTTTAGATACACATTTCTTTGAGTGTTATTTGAAGGAAAACGAGTACTATTGTAGAATTTACCAAGAATTGAAACATAAATGTGTTTATTTAGCTGCAGAAAGTTTTTTTTTTTAACTGTCTTACTATGGGATATGTAGAGTTGTTATACCTCTCAGTAATTCATTCTGCTGCCAACTTCATTCCCTTTTCTCTGCCTGCATTTTAATTGAAACAACATTTATATTTTTGAGCCAGGATCTGTCAGAAGTCCCTGTGGCTAGTCTGTGGTACAAGTAGCAGCAGACGTAGCTTACCCATATGGTGCGGTGCTTCTTGTAAAATCCATATGGCCTTGTTGAAGGGAATCCCAGCGGGGATGTGAAGGGTGTTAATACCCTTCAGGCCAGGCCTTTCCCTCCTGGGGCTTCCGTGGCATTGTCAGTGCAATCTGCCAAAGCACAAACTTAATTCCTTTTTAATAATCAATTATTTTAGTTGAGGAACCTGTGCTATTTTTCTTAAGAAAAAAACTTTTTTCCCCTAGAAAATGTCTCCAAAAAGTTTTAACTGCATATTAAAAATATTCTAAAGTGTTTTATTTTATTTGCAATTTCAGGAAGTACTGCAGAGTGTGCCAAAGTTCTGTTTTCCCTTTGATGTTGAAAGGTACAGTATAAGTTGTCATTTAAAATAACTTTAACCCATCTTAATGGGCAACTTCAAAATTATTACATGTATTTTTTTTAAATAAAATGAAATCTTTTGCAACAGTCTCTAATGAAAAACACTAGAGGTTGAATAATTTTTAGAATGAATAAATATTTTAAATCATTATATCTTTTGTTTTCTATAGTCATTTAGATGTCTTAAGATTCTTTTTGTTCTTCAGGTACATATTATAAACACTAGCAAATATTAATGTATCTTCAAGAATCTTAGAATTGTGTCTTTTAAGAGTATATATGTATACACACGTATGTGTATATATATATATATATACACACACAAATATGTGTACATATATACATGTCTGTCTATCTTCTCTCTCTCTCTCTCTCTCTCTCGGTTTCTATTTCACTTCACCCTAATTGAAAAGACCATCTGTATAATATTGTAAAATTTCATAGCTAGTTGTCTCTCAAGAATGGCTTAATAGAAATAGTACAATATTATGGAAGGCTACAGGGAAGCCCTCCTAGCAGTTTTGAAAATCTCATTATGTTTGTATTTTACTGAACAAATACTGCATGAATAGAGCATTACCTGTGTGTGGTTGGAATTTCACAGAATATATAGCTCTTTGAGTATAATAATAGATCATTTCTTGCTTTTCATGTGATTTTTACACCACATTATCAGTTTTTTAAAGGCTATGATATGATGGGGAGTTTAAAAGATAATTTATTTGAGGAAAATATTTTTCCTAAGTGAAAATCTAAAGTTTTATATTAAAAATAAATCTTTTGAATGATGGAATAATTGATAACTTATGTTACTGATGAATTATACCCCTTGTTTTACCTCTTCTCTGGGAAATCAGCTGTAGCTACTAAAGATGCAATTTTCAAATTGATAGCAAGAATAAAATATAGCTCTAAAAGGAAGAAAAGCTACGAAAGTATATTGTGAACACTGGGCACTAGAGGTCACATTAGGGACTGGAGGTTGCTTGAAGATTGTAAATTTTTCTTTTAAACTGTCCCCTGAAAAAAATTTGTTAAATTTTCAGTATTGAAAATGTAGTATTTGTGGCAATTGAAAATAATTTGTACTTTTATTTTTGTGCACTACACTAAGGTAATTTATTTCCTATTACTTAAACCTGTGCCTATTTCAAAACCAGGATGTAGGTGTTATGGATATTTTGTTGTGGGATAATAATACGGATGTTCAGTTATGGTTGTCTAATGGCAATATTATAGCCAGTTACATGAAACATATTTACATATTTTCAATAAAATATTTAAATTAATGATGTATAACATACTGCAGTGTGATACGTACCTAATATGTAGATGAAAATTTGTGCTGTTTACTTTGTAGAGATTGTATTCTTATTTTGTACTTGTAAATTTATTCTCAGTATGTGGTTAGCCCTAGAAGAGAATGCTTAAAAAATGCTAATATATTCTCTATGGTACTTTATTAGGTAAGATAACAGAAGAAGCAATTAAACAGAGTTGATGGTGGCTATCTTTAGATTCTAAAGCAACATGGTTTGCTATCCTAGCAGTCTTGTGATTGGAGGGAAAGAGAAGTTAGAGTTAGCAGATCAGGCATCATGCTTCTCACATTCGCACTGTCAGTAATTGTATTTTTAAAATTTATGATATATCTTACAAATACTTTTAGGCATATGAAAATGTGTGCTATAATACTTTATGATTTCTATTAAGATATTAGTATACACTGAATTACTTGGTATTTAGGTATTATAATTTATTTTGAGCTTATACATTTTACACTCATTTTGGTTTTGGAATATAGTTCTGTATTTGAGAACTAACTTACTGGAAAGGTGAAACCAATGTTCCATATAAACATGTTTCTGTTTCTTTAAAAAGAAAATTGTCACACAAAGCTAATGTTTCACAATATTACTGTATTTTAGAGTGTCTCAAAATCAAGTTGGACAGCACTTTACCTTTGTACTGACAGACATTGAAAGTAAACAGAGATTTGGATTTTGTAGACTCACATCAGGAGGCAAAATTTGCTTATGCATCCTTAGGTGAGTATTTTTATTAAAAATTTTGGATGTGCAGTAGATTAGTCATGTTTCCTTTACTGTACTTTGTAATGCTTGGGATAATTAAACAATGCTTATAATTTTTTTCTTGTCTCTAAATCTAAGTCAAAAATAATTTTATTTGCTTTCTGTATGTAGCATCGATTGGGTTTAAAGATTTGTTTAGTAGCAGAATTTTTCTTGAAATAATTGACTCTTAGATTAGTTTTTTTATAGGTTTATCTTTTAAAAATCAAATGCTAGGGTAGGAGTTAATACATGTTTTACACATTAAACATTCAAATAATTAATATGTGCTATTTTCAATTGCTGAACCAGAATTTGGATTTTGAAAGTGAATTGCTGCTTTAAGGCAAAGATTGTAACCTGGTGATTCTGGGTAGAAGAAGTTAGAGGTATTTTGTTTAGCTACATGGTGTCTGAAAAAAAAAGATGTTTCTAACTTATAAAATTTTTGCATAAAATTCATGTTTCTAATACCTTTTGATAAGTGGGAATATTTGTTAACACTGGTCCTGCACTCCCCAATAGCCACAGTGAGCAGCAGATTTTCTGTGTCATGCGTTTTCTAGTTTTGCCAGAAATCCCATTTGTGCTACTTCAATTCCTTACATTATCTGCTTTGACTCAATGTAAGAGTGTGTCTCTTCTGTTAACTTGAGATTTGAATTGATGTTTGTTGAGAAAGGAAGGTTGTAAAGTTTAGTGCCCATCTAATATGTCATGATGAATTAGAAATAATTCATCACATTCTATATTCCATGTAGCATCCTTCATGTTATAATATGGATATTGGTCAAACTAGAGTCTATAGATATGTTTGTAGGAAAAGAACCAACATTTAATTTAATTAGAATATTGCAAAGAAAGTGTTAGTATCAAATTTTTGTCTACTCTGTGGATTTGCTGTTTAGCTACATTCGTATCATTTTTTGAGTTATCAATTAACTCAGAACATTAGTTACAGTTGGATTTTTTTTCAATCTTTTTTTAAAATAAGATTTATTTTTTATTTATGTGTTTAAGACCTGGAGTATAGGCCAGAGGTGCAGGGAGTAAGAGGATTCACTAGAAACAGAGTGGGAAATAGAACAGGTGGCTCTACTGAAATATACTGCTGAGGGGAGCCTGGGCAAGATAGGAGAGGTCTGCTGCACCAAGTAGCTTATCTCCCTGGTCTGGGATGAACTCATGCTGCAGTGGTTGGCAATTGCTTGATAGCCCTGAGACTTTAACCTCTGCATCACCAGGAAGGCCCCCTTTTTTTTTTTTTCAATTTTTATTCAAAATAAATGCTTAAATGCTTTAAAAGTAATAGAATATAGATGTTTCTTCATTCTTTTAACAGAATTTTAAAATATGTTTTATTTAATTCTGATATCTTTTTTAATTTTTACATAGTATTTGATTTCTCCCCTGTGATATACTTCTGTAGTTATCCCCCCCCCCCTCACCATAACACCCATGCTCTGTCACCACAGTTCTTGTGAGCTCACTTTTTATCTGGATAAGAATTGTATTTAAAACTTTTGCCCAGAAGAGTTTTATGCTTCACACTATACATTTATTCTTCTCGCTTGAAGCCATTTGGTTTGGAGTAGGCTGGAGTGTGACCGTGGGTGGGTAGAACTCCTTTTATCATTTTGTTTCATACTAAAAGTTGAAAAACTACAGCTTTAAAAGGGGTATAATGGCATATACTCTTCTCAAGAAGGGTTTCCCTAATAGAAAGGCTGGAATGGAATGTGAATTTTTCCTAGTGAATTTTCACATCTTTTCATTAACAATATCAAATTTATGGAAAAGTTTCAGGAATAGTAGAATGAACTCTTGTATACATATCACCTAGATTCACAATTGTTAACATGTTTGTCTTTGTTTTCTCCCCAACCTCCATGCATGCAAATTCTCTTTCTCTGTTTCTTATATTGTTGGCTTTTGCTGACACATTTGAGAGTAATTTATAATCATTTTTTCTGTAATATTTGATTCTATATTTTACAGCTCTCCTCCACTGCCTTCCTGTAGTATGAACTTCCCTCTTTTGAGGTTTTAAAATATTTTGGATGCATTGGAACCTATTAAAATTTAGTAAATAGTCATTAAATGTCCAGAATAATCCCTATGAAAAACATGCTTGTAGAATAAACATTCTTAGAAATTTTTGTTTAAATTAGGAATGCACATAAAATGAGGCCAGCATTACTCTGATACCAAAAGCAGACAAGAACATCACAAAAGAAGAAAACCGCACACCAGTACTGTGATAAACACAGATGAAAAATCCTCAGCAAAATCAAATCAGCAATACATTAAAAGGATCATACATGTGACCAAGTATGATTTTTTTCCAGGTATTCAAGGATGGTTCAGCATCTCCAGAGCAATCATTGTCATTTGTCACATCAACAAAAGCAAAGAATATTGTGTTAGTAGATGCAGTGAAAATATTACAAGATTGAACATCCATTTATGATAAAAACTCTCAGTAGTGGGAGCAGAAGAAACATACTTCAACATAATAATGATGATATATGACAGATCTAAGCTAACATCATATTTCATAGTGTAAAATAGGAAGCTTTTCCTCTTAGATTGGGTACAAGACAAGGATGTCCACTTTCTTTTTTTTTTAAAGATTTATTTATGCATACAAGAACTGGGGTACAGGCCAGAGGTGCGGGGGGTAAGAAGATTCACCAGAGACAGAGAGGGGAACAGAACAGGCAAATTGAAACACACTGCTGAGAGGAGCAGTGGGCTAGTCAGAAGTCTCTTGCGCCATGTGGGCAGCTCCCTGGCCAGGAATCAAACTCATGCTGCAGTGGCTACAGATAGCTTGGTAGGTTGCATTTTAACCCCTTGCGCCAACAGGGAGGCCCTGGATGTCCACTTTCAACACTGCTATTCAAAATAGTGTTGGAAGTCCTAGCTAGAGCCATTTGGCAAGAGAAATAAAAGAAATACTGCTTGGGAAGAAAGTAGTAATATCAGACAACATGATAATATATATAGAAAAACCAAAAGATTCCACTAAACACTATTAGAAAAAAATATATCAGTACAGTGAAGTGACAGTCTACAAAATCAATATAGAAAAATCATTTAAATTCCTATATGCAAACATTGAACAAGAATAGAAAGAAATCAAGAGCACAGATCCACTTACCCATTTACAATCCATCAAAAAGAAATACTTAGGAATAAACTTAAAGGAATTGAAAGAAATAAAGAGAGAAGCAGACAAAAGTAAACCAAAATAAGTCCCAGAATTGGAGTGCAGAACTGAGTCTAGTAGAAGGAGAGAGTGGAGTATAGAGAACAAAGTGGAGAAGGGATCCAATATACTGTGGAAGATTATGGGATTTCTGGAGGTGGGTATGGTGTGATAACATACATCTGAAGAGGTGTGAACTTATACTCCTGAATCATATACAGTGTTATAAACCCAAGTTACTTCAATAGAAAGTAATACAGTTACAAAATAATTTTATTATATTCTTAAGAGGTAGAGAAAGGTTGTTTAATATTAATATAAAAGCAAGGAATAGAATTTATGTAGTAATATTTGGGGGTACTGGGAAAAAGTAAGGTAGAATTACCTAATAAAGTGTTCATGGAATTGGTTGATAAAATCAGGTCTTTTCATTTAAAGGCCCTTTTTTTGGTTTGTTTTTTTAATTACTGGCTGTGCTGCTTTCAGGACTTAGATGAGAGGGAAAAAAATCAACCTGTGCTAGTATTCTGAATATGTGTTGGTTACTGATTAAAACTTTGGATTAATGTTTGCATTCAATTTTGTTGGAATGCCCTGGTTTTAGAATTCTAAGTTAATTCTAAGGCCTAAATTATGATTTCTTAGAATCTGGCCTTAATAAAACTAAAATTTATTAAGAAAAATGCCATAATACTTGTTTTAAAAAACAAGACATAAAAAGTACCAATTTTTCTAGTAACAATAGTGATATATCTAATGTCTTCTCTGATTAGAGAAGTCAAAATAAAAAGCCTCTTACATTTGCAACACATAACCATTACTTAAATTTTGGTATTTCATTTTAGTCATGAAACATGTTAATTTAAACATTTTTTATTGAATAACAAGCTGAATAGTTATAGTCTTCATTCACATTTTAAAATGAATGAATGAATGTATATAGCAGTTTATAAATTAAAATTGAAGCTGCTGTGGTTTTCATGTTGTCCTTGATAAGTGTTGAGGAGTTTTGCACAAGTTTAATCTGGCAGTCCTTTCTTTTTACTCTTTTCTTTCCATGAAAGTGCAAAGATGATTTCCATTGGGATTATATTTTTTATCAGTCACTTTTATCTCTACCTAAAATATATTAAGACTATTGAATTTTAAAAATACTCTCCAAGTTGTCATTTGTGGAAAATAGTGCATTTATATGGAAACCTGCTACATGTTTTTTTGTGAGATGATACTGGATTGATTATTCCAGTGTTCAGTCTCAGTTTCAAATGATTTAAAATATCCTAAACAGTTCTATTGTTTAAATTTGTGTTTTAATCCAAATCTTAAAAGAAAATACTATTCATAAAGTTTTTGTTGATATTAAAATTTTATAATGTTTTATGTCTTTAAAGAGTAGTCATAATGAAATTGGAATACATTTACGTATGTTTAAGATATTTTGATACAAAATAAAAATTAAGTACAAATTGGTAGTAAATTTTTATGAGGAAAGTTGAAAATAACTGCTATTTGTGAAATAGTGAGTCTTTTAGTTTACAGCTGCTAAGTGACTTATATACAATATTAATAAAAACTACTTTTTTCCTTAGAATTCTAAACTAAAAATTTTGCACCTAATGCTTTAAAGCTACTTTTTTCTATTCCTGGCTGATGCTAGTAGAAGGTTGGAAATAATTTGTTTACCTCAAAGTTCTAAGCTGGAAAATTTGAATGCAATGCTCTAAAAACCAGGCATTATTTCCTCCTGGATTTATGCTATTATATGATTTGAAAGTATATTTTTTGATTTCTATTTATTTTGTTAATTTTTAGAAGAAATATTAGAATTCATTTTTTTAATAAAGGTTGATATTTAGTTTTTCAGTTTCCAGCCATTATTAAATGCTTTAGTTCTTTATATGCCATTCTATCCTTGTTTCACAAAATTTAAAAAATACCCTGAGTTATTACTGATTTAAGTATCACCATTGTTTGTATATAGAATTGGTCTCATATGCTAGCAGAAATCCTTTTTCCACCTAATTTGATTAGCATAATTTTACAACTATAAAATTGTCGCCAAGGGTTCAAAATGAAATACTCTAATAAGGAAGACAGATTGATGTTTAGAACCTTTGTAGTCCTTCCCCACTCCTCACCCCCTTTAACTCATGCCAAACTTGAAGCTTTCACACTCTTCATTTGGTCAAATCCTTCAGAAGCAGAATGTTTCAATTTTACACATTTTGTGTCAATTTCCCAGACAGAAAAACAGCCTCTAGACTTTAGACGTTTTTCTACGGAAAGGCAGTTTCCTTAGTTTTATTTGATTACTATAAGTTAGGTTCCTGCTGATCACTTAGACTGTTAGTGGTTACCTGACCATTTGACAAAAAGCATTTCCTTTCCTTTATTTAACCTTTGACTTTTGAATGTAAAAGTTTTATCAGCTCTATAGTGGAAGCACAAGTGTGAGAGAAGCCTTCTCACTGCCACAAAATGGACTAAGGCTATATACATGTGTATCTTTTGCCTTATGTCTGTGTAAAAAATTAAGGAAATAACCTTATATCTAGTCTTTGAAGAATTTTCTGCTTTTTGTTTTAAAATAATTGATCCTAATTTGTTTGTTTTATATTTATAAATGTTTACAAAACAATGAAGTATTCTTTTTCTTTGTTAAAAAAACTGATGTTCAGTTTTATAAATTTCAAGTAAAATATCTTATTCAGCCATTTTAAGATGTTGAATACTTTTTTTAATTTTCTAGTATTTTTGTGGTTAGTTGTAAGAAAACAGATTTTTGACTATTTTGGGAATTGTAAATTTAATGAAAAAATATTTTAACAGTGGTAATTAGCTAGTTTAAATCCTAAAACATTAGTTAAAAATTGCTTTGACAGATATTGTTTGAAAATTATATGTAGAAATCACAGAAATAAAAACATGAGAATAATATTTCTTAATTCGGCAAGGTAAGCCTCTGTAATTTATAATTATTTTGCATATTTGACATGGACTTTGTCTTTAAAGTTTGCAATTCAATCTTGTTAAAAAATTTGAATTCAAATTATTAACTACTCTGTGTACTCTGGCCCGTTTTCTTGTCATATAAAAAAAGTAAGCAGGACATCCTGTTGAGCTGTTGCTCTGTATCAGGAATCATAAATTCGATTATCTACCAATCCTGGGTAGAACACTCAAATGAGGTAATAGGTTAGGTGTCTGACAATAGGAAATTGCCGGTGGGTATGTTGATCCAAAAAGCACATGCCATTTCCATTACACATCTCTTTGTGTTTGTGGCATTGTGAAAAATGTGTGACCAATATTGCTAGTTCTTCTAATTTATAAAGGCGTAAGAAATTCTGGTTTTTAAGTGAATTATTACAGATTTAGAATTAACTTATTCAATAAAACTACAACAGTGGTGTGTTGAACAGAATATGCTCATAGATTAGATGTTGTCTGCAAGTAGCCAGTTTGTACTTTTTACTTTATTTATTTTTAAGATTTCTTTATTTATACAAGCACTGGGTACAGTCAGAAGCATGGGAGGGTGAGAGAATTCACCAGAGCCAGAGCAGGGAACAGAACAGGCAGATTGATGAAATACATTGCTGAGGGGAGCAGCGGGCGCTGCAGGAGAGGTCTGTCGCAACTTGTGGGACCCTCTCCGTGGGCCAGGGATTGAACCGGCGCTGCAGAGGCTGCAGCGCTCAACCACTGCGCCACCAGGGGAGGCCCTGTACTTTTTACTTTAGATGCTACTCTTTATTTGAACGAAAATGCTCTGATTTCCTTGAGAGTTCTAGCTCCACTTTGAAATATGGTATTTTTACTAAAAAGCATGAATGATATGCATTTTTAGAAAATAGGTTTCATCAAGAACTAGTATGGCTTGTATTAAATAATTCTTCAGGTTATAGTACTTACTGGTGTGTAAGACAGTGCTGTAGAAATGAGTCTGTCCCATTGTCTTTCATGAACAAATTATGATAGCGAATAATGTTGGTTGGACAATAGGTAATACAATTATGAGTCATCTTATGATTAAAATATAATATGGTGCTGAGTAAAGATACTATAATTTACCCAGTAGCTTTTCTATTATGATTTTAGGGTACTCCTGTTTCAAAGAGCATCATTCATAGTCACTATTAAATCAGACAGTTAAGAGAAAATACAGACAGAATGCTATTTTTCTAATCTGTGTTGATTTTTTAATGTATTGCAAAATTCATTTTATGTGTATGTACCTTTGTCAGCATACAGTTGTGTAGTAAGAATATCACATTATTTTCTCTTTAAAATTTATCTGTTTTAATGCATTGAAAACAAAATAATAAGATTTGTAATTGATACTACTACACTGGTTTGTTGTGATTTATCTTCTGTATGAACACATATATATGAATGAACAATAAAAACATGAATACATTTTAATTATACTAAGATCCTTAGTTTCAAAATAAATAGTGTAGATTTTATTTTGTATAATTGATTTTTAGATTTACTATTTTGCTTTCAACAATTAATTAAATATTTATCAATCAAAATGAATTTTAAATTTTGTTTTTGACACCTAACAGCTATTTTAGCTGTCTTTTAAATGTAAGCTTTCTCTTCTTTTGATAATTTACTTTGAAAGTTACCATCTTACATGAACATCACTTTTTGAAGACTTCAGCACATAATTCTATTGTATAATGTATTCTTTTCAGTAATATTTTAAAAGAAATAATTGTAGTTTTGTTTTTGAAGATTTTTAATATTAGCTTTTGTTTAATATCTTATTGTACAATGATAATTTTTATCTTATGAATGATTTTGTTGCTCACCATGCAAAAGTGATTTTAGATACTGCTGACCTAAATGTGCATAATCAATAATCTTCATATTAGAACTTTGCATTGTGGTTATCTTATGAAAACTAACAATAATATATATATATATATATATATATATAATTTCACTGTCACTTTAAAGAGAACATGGGTATATTTCTCTTCTGTCTTCTGGCAAAAAACTGTAATAATATAAATTTAGTGTTCGTCTTCTTGTTTCTTGATTCCAAATGTGATACATACATATATATATATATATATATATATACATGGCACACACACATAACACACACACACACATATATATATTGCTTACGTTATCATTTTTTTTTTACAGTTACCTGCCATGGTTTGAAGTATATTACAAGCTTCTTAATACTCTGGCAGATTACTTGGCTAAGGAACTGGTAAGCTATGTTGCCTCTACCCACTCATTTTTTATTATTGTAAAATATACATAAAATTTATCAGTTTTTAAAAGATTTATTTATTTTTGCATACAAGAACTGGGGTACAGGCCAGAGGTGTGGGGAGGGGGTGAGAAGATTCACCAGAGACAGAATGGGGAACAGAACAGGCATGTGGGACCCTCGCTGGCAGCCAGTGGTCGAACTGGCACTGCAGAGGCTGCGGGCAGCTTTGCAGCCCAGCGTTCAACCGCTGCGTCACCAGGGGAGGCCCCTTAGTGTAGTAATCTTACTTAAATTGTATGTTTTCCTTAGAAAGTAGGTTTCAAACCTAAAATGAAACATGAAGGCATTCTATCTTCTGATAAAAAGTTGTGCTGCTATTTTACTCGATCCTATTGTTTTTCTTGGATTTAATTATTTATTTAAATGATATCCTTCTATAAATAGCATCAGCGTATTTTAGGTAAGTTTTGCCAAATACATGTTCATCCTAAATAGAAATATTGTTTTCTTTCTAGATAAAGAGATTTTAATATCTTTTCCACATTTGTTATATTTGAATATTTTCTTATCAGTAACCTGGAACATTCTTGTTGAAAGCAGTTATATAAACCTTGTTTCATATGAGAAGGCACTGTGACGTAATTTTACTAAATTTTAATTGCACTTGCTGGTATATATATTTTATTTTAAAAATGTACTTTTCTTTAAACTCTAGGAGAATGATTTGAATGAAACTCTCAAATCACTCTATAACCACCAAGTACCAAAAGCAAACACACCTGTCAATTTGAATGTGGTAAGTAATCAGTAATTGAATTTTTATTCATAGTAGTTTCTCCTTTGGGAAGATATGTACCTTCCAGAAATTCTGCCAAGTCACTTCGGCTCTCAGTAAAAGTTCAGTGCTGTTGCTAACATGCTGTTGCTAACATGAGGAGATGATGTTATTGAGCCTTTTTGACACGTGTTAACTATCATAACATGATATGTTGGATGTGTATTTTAGTAGTTGTTAAATCATAAGTTTTTTTTTTTAAATTATACACAAAAAGTAACCAAATTTGTGAGAATATTTTCATTGTGAGGAACATTGATTTTTGGGTGAAATCTATCAATAAGAAAGATGTCAACATGCATATATAGATCTTCCACACATATACAAAATACCCTTTATAAAGTATACACAATATACATTAAGAACTGAAAATATGGCATGTAGTATATAATTAATTTTGTGATAAAAATTCTGGGTGGAAAACTCTTTTCCCTATGCTTTACTGTATCATCTAGCATAATTATTAAACACTAGAAATATGACTAAAATTTGTCAAGACAGCAAGCTTGTGATAATCTAGAATATCTGCTATTGAAACTTTAAATGGATTGTCCATTCTATATCACACCACAATGGTATTTGAGGGAATTTGTAAATGTTCAAGTTAATGTTCACAGAGTATGAATGTTTCATTAATAATCTTCATTATTTTGGCATGCTGAAAATAATGTGTAAATTTATACTGATTTAGTTCTTCTAAAATAATAATTAACCTCTGTACAAATAAGGAAGAAAATATGTAATGATGCAAGAAAAATTGAAAGAAAAATGAAATATATAATAGCACTAATAGCTCTTTTGCTGTCTTAGCAAGATAAGGGAATTGTTTTCCTTCTTACATTCTTTCTTTAGTAATAACTTTCTTCTTGCCCATATTGTCATCTGTAATTTCATGTAATAATATTTTCTTCCCTTATTCTATTCTTTATGTTCCTGTTGTTAGCTCCCTAATTTTAGATGACTGGCACTTCATGTAGTCCTTAATCTTGTCTCTCTTCTTTCAGCTCTTTTTACAAATAACTGTCAGAATAAACTTCCTCAAACTTGATAAATTTTTCTACTAAAAATATTTTTTTAGCTCCCCATTTTCTATCAAATTCATCTAATACTCTTGGCCAGAATTTCAGGACCACCTTCTTCTTTGCCCCAATCTAATGTTTCACTTTGGTCTCAGTTTTTCCTAAATTGATTCTCTAGTAACATATTGTTCGGTTCACCTTTCTTTTTGTAATTTAGAAATAATTGATGTATAACACTATATTAATTTAGGTATACAAAATAATGATTTGATTTTGTATATATTTTAAAGCTCACCACAATAAATCTAGTTAACATTCATCATATTACATACTTAATTTTTTTTCTCATTCATCTACTTCAGTGCATGCCTTCCCTTTTTTAGTAAATTCTCTTTGTAGACTATTCATCTTTATTCTAGAACTAACTCAATTCCCAACTTTGTGAAACATCTTGTCATAGTTGTTGAAAGTATTATTTTTCCCCTATGATCTCTGTGCCAAATGTCTTCATCTTGTGAATCTAGTACTGCTGAAGAGTTAAAGAAATGTGGGTGCTATGAAAATAGAGGAAACCAGCATAGAGTATAATAGAGAAATACATGTTTTCTTTCAATTAGAATATCATATTTTTATAGGAATAAATAAATATCTTACAAAGTATGTTTCAACAGTACTGACTATTTCAACACGTAAGCCTTTATTTAAGAATCTTGAAGATTCCTAGACTTCCTAGACTTCTTTTTTTTTTAAAGATTTATTTATTTATACAAACACTGGGTACAGTCAGAAGCACAGGAGGGTGAGAGAATTCACCAGAGCTAGAGTGGGGAACAGAACAGGCATACTGACGAAGAAATACACTGCTGAGGGGAGCAGCGGGCGCAGCAGGAGAGGTCTCTGCAGCATGTGGGACCCTTGCTGGTGGCTGGGGGTCAAACCGGCAAGTGCCTGCAGAGCCCACCAGGGGGGGCCCAGATTCCTAGACTTCTTAATGCCTATAGTTACAAAACTTTGATTTAAGTCGCAGTCACCAAATGAGTGATGCTAAGCAAAAAAAAGTCAATCTTTTGATGATCTTTTCTCCATCTGAGAAATCAAATGAGTTGATTTTTGAGAGAGCTATTTGGATAACTAGAAATATCTAGATATACCATGAAAAGCAATTCAAATGTTAGTGAATTGAAGTTTTGTTTCATATGGAATTTGTTTTTTTTTTTTTTGTAGCTGAAATAATCTTGTTAAAAAGGTTTGAATCAATAGTTTGTAATAACTTTCATAGCTGTTCTCAAACTGCAGAATTAAATGTACTGGTTGGTAAAAACATTGCCTTATCTTTTTTTTTAAATAAAGATTTATTTTATTCATGCAGATGTGTGGGAGGTACAGGCCAGATGTGTGGGAGGGTGAGAGGACTCACCAGAGACAGAGCGGGGAACAGAATAGGCTTACTGACTGAAATACACTGCTGAGGGGAGCAGCGGGTGAGACAGGAGAGGTCTGCTGCATCATGCGGGTATCTCACCGGCCAGCCAGGATTGAACCTGTGCTGCAGAGGCTGCGGACAGCTTCACAGCACTGAGCTCATCTGCCTGTGCCACCAGGGCAGGCCTTACATTGCCTTATCTTTGAGTAGAGTGTGTTTCATTTGATCTCAACAGACTACTAAAGCAATTTGTCCAGTGCTGTGTTGTCATATGAGTAGCAAAGTTTATCTTCAACTACTAGTAGAAATTCTAGTTTTATGGTGTCTGATTAAAACTGATGATCATGGGGATTTTTGTTTCTCCGCAAGTAGGAAGAAAATTTTTGTTTTCAGAATTTCCATTGGAAAATTTGATAAGTCTTGAGATACTTTTAGGCTTTTCTTACAATTTAATATTTTCCTAAATGCTCTCACACATGAATATTTCAATATTTGACATTATAACTATTAGAATATCTCAAATATTTTATGAAAATTTTTATTTAATATAAATGCTTATTTTAAAATCCTTAAATATGCACAGCATTCTCTATTCTCACTTTATGGAAATTCTTTTAATAGTTCTAACAAAATTAGCAAATCAGCATTTCAAAATAACATGTTTAATGTTATTCAAATATTTATAATGGATGATATGCTATGCGACATGGGTTTCTTACAGATACACAGCAAATTGTTGTGTAAATTTATCCCATGACAGTAAAATATTAATTTTTTCTCTCATATATTATAAGAACCAAGAGATATTTATTGCCAGTGAGCAAGCCCTGAAAGATCAGCCCTCCCTAGTACCGGTGAGTTAAAAGAGGACATTGGCTTCTAAAAATCACTGTGAAATTGGGAAGATAACTATCTATTTCTCTGTCTTTAAGATTCACTCCAATCCTTTTAGAAATGGCAAAAATTTTAGAAAATCAATCATTTGAAGTCTATTTTCTGTTTATACTATCCTTTTAAGTATTGTGTTTTTTTTTAAACCCTCCAAATTAAAGTAGCCAATAAAGACCAAATCTACGCATAGTCTCCATTATCAATAGTAATATGAAGTGCATTCACAACTTGAGATTTCTTCTACATTTTTTGTCACAATGTCTCAGGAGACCTCATGATTTATCTCATTGTTTCTGTACCCTGGAAAATTATACATTATGACTGTGTTGACTAGCCTTTTCTTGACTAGTTGATCGATGCTCTATATTGAGTAGGATATAAATTTTCTAAAATACTATTTTCCAATCTTTAATTACAATAAAGTATTAAATATGTCCTAATGTGATTAAGATATTAAAATAATTTTGAGATTAATATGAACAGAAAATAAAACAATTTTGATGATTTAATTGTATTCTGATACTGGGTGATACAATTTGGAAACATGAACAACATGAAGGATGCACAATATGCTTTTTATATAAATATATTTGTCATTTGTTGTATTATGGAAGCTGTGTGATACTTGATTATTGAGTATACATGAAGGTCGTGTTTTGGAAAAGCAATTACATTTTTATGATGATTTGAACATTTAAAAATCACATTTTAATGTAGCTTTCTAAGTAATGTGTTGACTGTGTTGTGTGTGTGTGAGAGAGAGAGAGCGAGCGAGAGGAGGGAGGGAGGGAAGGAGGGAGGGAGGGGGTTGGGCATTAGGTGATGTCCATGTTTTGTCTTAATGAAGTTTTTTTCAGGATTCTCATTTCTATTCTGTTCAATTTTAAGATGAAATATTTTTATCTTACTCTTAACTGGGAGTTAATAGTAGATGCTATAATAGATGCTTTGGGAGTAGATGCTATAATAGTTTCTCATATTTGTATGAGAAAGATTTTGTTAAAGCTCATATAAACCTGCTGTATCATATGAAAATCTTTCAGATTTAACAAATCCAAAGCATCGGTGTTTGGCATTTATTGATTTAGCTGACACACACCTTTTTTATCTTTATCTCCATCTTTATGTAATGCTACCAAATTATCAATCTCCTTTTCTTATGTGATTTATTTCTGTTGATTAGCATTCCTACTTCATTGCCCCTGATGTAACTGGACTCCCAACAATACCTGAAAGTGTAAGTTTTCATTTTCTGTATTTTCAACTGAATTCATGTTTTAACTTTTTTTTTGCCTTATTGTTTAAAAAATCTTATATTAATTGAATATATTTTAACTGCCCTTCTTTATGAGAAATAAAGAAAAAATTAGGAATGATGGTGCTATCATTTTCTTCATTGATTTGCTGCTTACCCCATTTTTCATATCTGGTTGTAGATATGTTAAATTACTTGACAAAAACTATTTTTCCATTTGAACTCCTTCAGTAGGATCATGTATTCAATTAAGTCCTGAGTTCCCCTGTATCAGGTAGAGTAGCTCTCCCAAGAGATGACTTTTGTGGGTAGAAAATGAACATAAATAAAGGGAAGTACTTTCATATAAATAATTACTTTTTTATTTTTTAATTTTTATATTCCCCATAATACTTCAATGAACTGACTATATTATTTTTATACAAAATCTAGTGTTTTTTTTTTAAATCTTAGATTTCTTCTACTTGATTTTAAGTGATCCATACTTTGTACAATTTCAGGAATATTACAATAAATTATACAAATTACTAAATTTTACATCCTACTTAGGTCTTATTGTAGTTGTATTAGAGATAGTTTCTGTGTTTTAATAGTTATTACAAATTAACATCCTATAGAGAAGTTTACATGGGTAAGTAGAAGTGACAAATATGATTTTGCATACTGTGTGAAAATGAAATATCCCCTTACATAATTTTTTCAGCTTTCCTGAATCAGTAAGAATACTTAATCAAAAGTGAAAGAATCGGGCCTCCCCGGTGGCGCAGCAGTTGAGCGCTGGGTTGCGAAGCTGCCCGCGATCTCTGCGGTGCCGGTTCGATCCCCGGCTGCTCCCCAGCCACCGGAGGAGGGTCCCACATGGCGCGCAGACCTCTCCTGCCGCCCGCTGCTCCCCTCAGCAGTGTACTTCGGTCCTTCTGCCTGCTCTGCTCCCCGCTCTGGCTCTGGTGAATTCTCTCACCCTCCCGCGCTTCTGACTGTACCCAGTGCATGTATAAACAAACAAACAAACAAATAAATAAAATAAATAACATGCCTCTATAAAAAAAAAAAGTGAAAGAATCATCAAAAGGAAAAATTATCTCCAGGAATGCTTATTATTTTCTTCAGAAATCTATAATTCTTCCAAAAGTGTTTTTTTAAACAGACTGTTTGCTTTCTTAAAGTGCATGAGTTATGAGTGAATCAAGTCCAAGGAGACTTGTGTAAATTTTCTAATTAAAACCAAGACTGTCAATGGTGTTTTAGTACAGATGAATTGTTTTAATACAGATGAATATGAAAAGACTGCATTAAGCTGCTCTTAATTACTGTTGCTCTCTGATGTGCTTAAACAGAAAATTATATATAACTAATAAGAGAATCTAAATGTTAAGGGTAGGGCCTCCCCTGGTGGCGCAGTGGTTGAGCGCTGGGCTGCGAAGCTGCCTGCAGCCTCTGCAGTGCTGGTTTGATCCCCGGTTGCCAGGCGAGGGTCCCACATGATGCACAGACCTCTCCTGCCGCCCACTGCTCCCCTCAGCAGTGTACTTCGTCTGCCTGTTCTGCTCCCTGCTCTGGCTCTGGTGAATTCTCTCACCCTCCCGTGCTTCTGACTTTAGCCAGTGCTTGTATAAATAAAATAAATAAATCTTTAAAAAAAATAAATAAATGTTAAGGGTAATGCAATGCATCCCGATTTTTTGTATGTGGTAGAAATAATTTAAGAAATCAAATTAGATTAACACAATAAAGCAGGCCTAACATGGGCCATTATCAAGGAAGTTTTCCTTAAGAGAGAACCAAATACCTACCTAAAAATCTATCTCTTCCTTTGCCTGCATTGCACACAAGAAAATGATATTACCTGCTGAGTATTTGTCTAACATGAAAGGACTCAAATGTATGTTCTGGAGCAGCACTTCTTAAAGTTTAAGGTATACAGAATCACCAAGAGTATTTGTTTACAGAAAAGATTCTCAAGGCTATACTCTTGAAGGTGACTGTTTAGCAAGCCTAGGATGGGGCCTTGAAATCTGGCTTCTTTTACTAGTTGTTGGGGAGGGAGGGTAGGAAATATGGATCCATTGATTAACCTCTTAAAGACATTTTCCTAGAATAACATTATATTTCAAATAACAGTAGAATGTTACCTGCTACATGTGGCAATATAGTATTATTAGACTTAATTATTTTAATTAACATAATTTTTAATGACAGCCTTTGAATTTTAAGATTCTTTGGTAATGTGTCAAATGTTTTACTTTGTAATCACCATGCACTATAACCTACACAATTATTTTTCACTTGTACAGAGAAATCTTACCGAATATTTTGTTGCCGTGGATGTGAACAATATGCTGCAACTGTATGCCAGTATGCTGCACGAGAGGCGCATCATTATTACCTCCAGCAAATTAAGCACTGTGAGTACTTCACACTTCTCCTTTTAAGTAGAATGTATTGAGCATTTCACAAAAAGACCTACAAACCTCTGCAGATTTAGACATGTTCTATGTGTGCTCATAAGACAATATCTACATACTTTTTTGATGTATGGTTTTAATCTGACTCTTGAAGTACAAAAGTATGATTTATAGAAGGCCTTCTCAGATGCATTAAGTCAGGTTAATTATTTTTTCTTATCAGAGATGAGGTTTTTTTTCCTTTTTAACTCTCCAGAGTTCATTTTAGTGCCTTCTATCGTATAAAGAATTCTTAAGAGCTATTATGAGATCTTTGTTATTCACTTGTGACTTTTTCCATTGGAGCTATTTGAAAGAAATCAAGGGGCCATGATAATAGCTGCTATCCTAACCTGGTAATAGGTAGATTCATCTTTGTTGCCAAGTAGTGGTTTGGGAGTAGATGCTATAATAGTTCTGATTTGGAGGAGCTCTTCAGACTGATAATAACTTAAAAGTCAAAGTAGCATTTTTAAAAAATCACAGGTTTTATGCCGCTCACTAAAATGTTCTTTTGGATGGTCGTCATTATTGTGATAAAGGCAATGAGAATGAAAAGATTTTTCTTGGGTCAAAGAAAAGTATTCAAAAGTATTTTGCTAGATTTCCTAATCTTTTTCTACTTTAAACATTAAAAATTTAATAGTTTTGACATAGAAAATTTAAATTTAGTTTTAAGTAATATAGAAAATATTTATTAAGAATCATTATTTAATGTTGCATGGACTTGTGTCCTTTTAGATATGGCTAATTGATAAAAATAAGGTAATATTTTTGGTTCTCCTACAGTAAAAATATATAAATCAGTTCATGAAGTTTTAGTACTTTAGAGAAGAAAGAGTCTTATGATTTCCCTAGAATATCTATTTTCCTAGGCTGTCTATATAGTATTGAACAATGAGAAAGTTATTTTCAGGGAGGTAAGTGGCCACCAAGAAGACAAATAGCTAATTGGAGATGGTTAATATGAAACTGCATTTCCTGATTCTGAGTTTGGTTACATCTGTTACTCCACAGTTGAAAAAATGACTGTTTTAAAATTAGAATTAATGGTCCGATATGCCCACTGTTCCCCGCTAAAATTGAAAATATATTATTTTACATATTGAAAACCACATTATAAGCATTTATAGGCATATGTATAGGGAAGTGATATAGTCCCATTAGAGACTAAGTGCTGATCAGTGATATAATTATTTGCCTTTTTAATGTTATATTGAGAGATTAAATCTGAAGCATTTTATATTTTTATATATTTGAGCATGCTATTTTTAACTTATCATTGAAGTAAACCTTTCTCCACTCTCTTACTCCTCATGATTTTTCAGACATGATTTTTATTACGATTATAAAGACTATTTCTATATGGGTATTATTCTGAAGATTGAAAAGATTTTACAAACTCCTAGGAAGCCTAGGAAGTAAATTCTTATCAAGATTAATTCTTGGAACAGGCATTTATTACGTACCTACATTTATTACGTACCTTGGAACAGGCATTTATTACGTAGACTCTAGGATTCAGTAATAAGCGAAGTAAAAATCTAAACGATGTAGAGCTACATCCAACTGATGAAACAAATAAATGAATGAAAAAAAAATAGTTTCTCTGTCATATAGTAGTGAGCACCAAGGGATAAAAGATAAAATGAGTGTGTAACGAAGGTAGTGTGTTAGCAGAAATCTGAAGAGAATGAGCTAAGTGAATTAATACGTAAGTTGCTCTGTTTAGGAAAACATTAGAAATAAATCAGTAAAGTATTGGTGTTTCTTTTTTGTTGTAATTTATAAACATCTCAACAGTTTGAAGAATGGGGATAATAGTTTTCATCATCTCATCTGTAAAGATAAAGGATAAAGAACTGTGTGTGTATGTATGTGTATATACAGACATATGAAATCACATAATATACCTATATTTGAAATACTTATTATTAGCCATATTTTTATAATAGACCAGGTTTGCATTTTAAAGTAAAATTAAGAGGCTTACTTTTTAATATTATTTAAATTAATAAACTTTTTTAAAGAGTTTAGTGAAGTTTCTGAGACATCCAATGAAGGAAGAATTAAAATATTGATGCTTGTAAGCTTTCACATCCTTATTTTATATACCATAAAAGCTGTAATGTACTTAATACAAGAAATAGAATTTTACCCATCCTTCATTTTTCAGTTTATAGACAGTTTTAATTATTGAAAGAACACATAAATTATGGTGTTTTATATTCACAGGCTCACTATTATTTTAGGAATTTTGTTTGGACTTATACTTTGGCATTCATAATTATATTAAAATCATTTGTCATTTATTATTTATTATTGGACAACTGTGTAGCTTTCTGAGGGTTTTAGTGGTGATACACTGGTAGAGAATCAATTTGATTCATCAGCTCTCATCATTTCTTTAGGTGCTATTCGTAGTTTAAATGATAATTTACAATTCTCAGTATAGAGATAAATCTTTAAAAATTAACTTTGTAATGTTAGAAGAAATATCAAGAATATTGTTGTTTTTAAGATTAATGGTTTCCCCCATATATTAAAGTGTAATATTTCGTTAGAAATCATCAATGCAATATACACACAAACACACACACACACACATACATATATATGTATACACACAACATATGTTTAATGAATTGGGACATCATCAATTTTGTGGTTATTATTTTGTTATGTACCTTATCAAGTAGCAATTAAAGGGTTTCTGATAATCCCAAACAAGAACACTGATTTTATACATGCTGTAGGCAGGCCCTAGATGTTTAGCCCCAAGTGAATCTTGGGTAGACTAGCAGAACATCATATCAGAGTCTCATGAATTCAAAGCAAAGGAATAAATCATGATATTACAAGAGTATATCAGTTGACTTATTGCTGTTTTGTGACCAGAGGTAGGGAAGATTGCTGTTTAAAGTCATGTCATCAGTTCTCAAATCAGTCAGGCATGAAGTCTTGTCATATGCCTCTATAATTGTACCTCACCAGACTTTCTCTAACTAGTCAGCTGGGGCTGTGCATTTTGTCTCAAACACCCGGCAGGCCAGCGTCTGACAGGAGCATTCTCATCATCCTGTCAGTAATATGTTAACTAGAGTGTATCTTTGTGGCCTGTAGAAGCAGGTGGAAGAGAAGCTTCTCTTTAAAGCAGATGTCTAAATGTTAGCTCCTGTTTTGACCAATATTTAGTTGGTAAATATCACCCTCTATAAGTCTATAAGCACATTAGTTACAGGGATTTGATTGTGTAGTCAGTGTACTTTCTGGAATATTTAGAACAAGCAATGTGCTGTGAGTGCTGGAATTGTGTTAATAAACTGTAATTTCTCCCATTGATATAGTTGCCCCCAGGCAGTTAAGCATATGTTTTTCTCTCCTTCTCTCATTAATTCCAACAAGGGCATATGCAAAAAGAAATCTGTGATCCCTGGAAAATCAGCTATTAAAATGTAGATTTTATAGGTTTAGTTAACTGAAGGAGAATCCAGAAGATTTTAACCTCTCCATCTGGATTTTATATATTCTTGATTTATCTCTTAATGGTGCCACCTGTACCAGCATTTAATCTGAAACCTGAAGCACAGGGAATCTTTCTGGAGATTAGAATTGTACAGTTGGTAGGAGAGCAAAGATTATCCAGGTCTAGTTTCTTGTTCATATTATTGAAGTTTTTAAATTATTTTATTTTTAATGTTTTGTTGTTGTTGTTGTTTTTGCTGATAATGGTTCACAACACTGTATATGATTCAGAGACGAAGGATCGCACCTCTTCAGATGTATGCTACTACACTATACCCATCACCAGGACACCCAGAGTCCTCCACCATAGTCCATTGTGCCCACTTCCAAATTTGCTCTCTGTCCTCCCTCTTCTCTGGTAGTGTCAGTTTTATGGGTGAATTGCTAGAATTTGTTTTTGATGTGGTTTATCTGACCATTTGTTTCTCTATATTCCACATGTGATTGAAATAATCCAGTATTTTTCTTTGTCCTTCTGGTTTATTTCACTTAGCATAATCCCCTCCCATTCCACCCACATTGAAGAAAATGGCAAGAATTCATCTTTTTTGCACTCGAGTAGTATTTCATTGTGTGTGTGTGTGTGTGTGTGTGTGTTTGTGTGTGAAATCACATCTTTTTTTTTTTTTTTTTATAAAGACACAAAAACTTTATTTTGAATTGTGACTCAGCTACCTAGTCATTTCGTAATCGTAGATACATTTTTTGAGCCCTCCGAGAGTCACATTCATTATCTTTTTTTTTTTTATTTTTTTTTTAATAAATTTTATTGTTATATTCCCCATACAATTGCAGCCCCCCCATTCTGACCCCAATCCCTCCCCTCCCCCCCCCCCCCCCCTAAAAGTGTCTCTGGTTCATAGTTTTTTGTTGATTTTGATTTTCACTTTCTTATAGTTATTCATCTTCTTAATCCACTCTTCTGTCCTTGAGCACTTAAGATGTTTCCATGACATGGCTATTGTGATTAGCACTGCAGTGAACATAGGAGTGCATATATCCCTTTGAATTAGTGTTTTTGCAATCTTTGGGGAGATCCCTGGGAGGAGAATCGCCAGATAATATGGCAAATATACTTTTAATATATTAAGAAACCTCTATAATGTTTTCCATAGGGGTTGGACCAGTATACATTCCCACCTACAGTGTACAAGTGTTCCTCTTTTCCACATCCTCTCCAATACTTGTTGATCTCGTCTTTTTGATAATGTGCCACACTCACAGGTATGAGAGGATAATTCATTGTGACCTGATAATAGGTAGTAATGAGCATTTTTTCATGTGCCTGTTGGCCATCTATATGTCTTTTTTAAAATTTTATTTATTTTTGCATAGAAGAACTGGGGTGTACGCCAGAGGTGCAGGGATTGGGGATTGGTGTGAGAGGATTCACCAGAGACAGAGTAGGGAGTTAGAACAGGTTGATTTACTGAAATACGTTGCTAAGGAAAGCAGTGGACAAAACAAGAGTGTCTGCTGCACCAGGGATTGAACTCAGGCCACAGACGTAATAGAGCTGAGACTTAACCCCTAGGCCACTAAGGAGGTCCATCTGTATGTCTTTGGAGGAGGGTCTGTTTAGCACTTCTGCCCATTTTTGGATTGGATTACTTGTTTTCTTTTGTTGAGTTGTATGAGTTTTTATTGAACTTGGATATTATCTCCTTGTCAGTGTGATGTTCAATTACCTTTTCCATTTGGTAGAGTGCCTTTTGTTTTACAGTTTCTTTCACTGTGCCGAAGCATTTTTGCTTATCTGTTTCCATTTGTTTGTTTTTGCTTTTGTTTCCTTTGCCGTTGGAGTTATGTCCCCAAATACATCACTGAAGCCAATGTTTTGTGGAGTGTTTTGCCTATTTTCTCTGTATTTTATAGTTCAAATCTTACATCCAAATCTTTAATACATTTTGATAAAATTTTTGTATATGATGTGAGATTATGATCTGCCTTTTCCATACTATTTTGAAGATATTACTTTGAAGAAGCAATTGAAATTTTGACAGGGATTTCATTGAATCTGTATATTGCATTTGTGTAAAATGGTCACTTTAACAGTGATTCATGAGCAGGAATATCTTTCCATTCTTAGTGACTTCTGTTTCTTTAAACAATACTTGTTTGTACAGTTAGTTCCTTTACTATCTTTCCTCAGTTCACTCCTGTATATTTAATACTTTTTGATGTTATAGTATAAGGGATTGATTACTTGATTTCTTGCTCCTCTAGTTCATTGTTTGCATATAGGAACACAACTAATTTTTATAGGTTGATTTTGTAACCAGCCACTTTACTGATTGTTTCTAATGGTTTTTTTTTTTTTTTTTTTAAGTGGATGTTTTTTTCTATGGATGTTACCATGTCATGTGTAAAAAGAGATAGTTTTACCCCTTCTTTCCCAGTTTGGATTCGTTTTATGTCTTTCACCATTGAGTATGATGTTTAGCTGTTGGGTGGTCATATGTGGCTTCTGTTGAAGTTTATTTTTGTCACGTATGTTTTTAAGCCTGTAGCAGAGTAGAACAGTTAAAATTTGTTTTCAAGGAATATCAGAGAGATTTTAGGAACAAATTTTATTTATTTATTTATTTTATTTTTTATTTTAAAGATTTTTTTTTATTTATTTATACAAGAACCTTGGGGTACAGGCCAGATGTGCGGGAAGGGTGAGAGGATTCACCAGAGACAGAGTGAGGAATAGAACAGGCAGATCCACTAAAGTACACTGCTGAGGGAAGCAGCAGGTGAGTCAGGAGAGGTCTGCTTGCGATGGGATATCTCCATAGCCGGCAGGGATCGAACCGGCACTACAGAGGCTGCGGACAGTTTCGCAGTGCTGCCTTAACAGCCTGTGCCACCAGGGAGGTCATAGGAACAAATTTTGTATTTGTAATTCTTCACATTACCTATAACAACCAATTATGTCAGCTGAAACTGTAGATAACAATTCGACTTACCATTGTATTATTGGACCTGTGTCTGCTATTATGAACATTGTGTTTTCAGTGGTGCTAAGAGAGTATGACTTGAGGGTGGGAATAGGACTGTTGAGGTTGTCATGTAGCTGTATGGAAGCGATGTATGGAGGTTAGCTAGAGGAAAGTTCTAAGACAGGAACGCTGTAAATGTTTTTATTTTCCAGTTCTTGTGATAATAGCTGTTTTTCTTATGGAGCTATGCATATATTTCTGCTTTATGGTTTAGTACACTTATCTTCTAAAAATAAACAATTGGGTTTTAATGTAAAAACTAAAGTTTTTAATATAGCACTTGTAGAATTATCTAAGGATATATTAAATTATCATTCACTATGTTTTATAAACTTTTTTCCTGCAACTACTCAGGTTTCTAGTAAAACAACCTCAGAAATTTGTTTGCCGTAATATTTTCTATATAGTGCAATAACTTAATTTTGCACTTTGGTGATCATTTTTATTGTTTTAGTTTCTTTAGTAAAGATACTATTATGTTTCTACTCTTTCTTTCTTTCTTTCTTTCTTTCTCTCTTTCTTTTTTTCTTTCTTTTTCTTTCTTTTCTTTTCTTTTCTTTTCTTTTCTTTTCTTTTCTTTTCTCTCTCTCTCTCTCTCTCTCTCTCTCTTTCTTTCTTTCTTTCTTTCTCTCTTTCTCTCTTTCTTTCTTTCTTTCTCTCTTTCTTTCTCTCTTTCTTTCTCTCTTTCTTTCTCTCTTTCTCTTTCTTTCTTTCTTTCTCTCTTCTTTCTTCTCTCCTTTCTTTCTCTCTCTCTTTCCTCTTTCTCTCTTCTTTCTCTCTTCTTCTCTCTTCTTTCTCTCTTTTTCTTTTCTCTCTTCTTTCTCTCTTTCTTCTTCTTCTTCTTCTCTTCTCTCTTTCTCTCTTTCCTCTTTCCTTCTTCCTTTCTTCTTTCCTTCTTCCTTCTTTCTTTTCCTTCTTCCTTTCCTTCTTTCCTTTCTTTCTTCTTTCTTTCTTTCCTTCTTTCTTTCCTTCTTTCTTTCTTTCTTCTTTCTTTCTTTCTTTCTTCTTCCTTCCTTCCCCTCCTTCCTTCCTTCCTTCCTTCCTTCCTTCCTTCTTCCTTCCTTCTTCCTTCCTTCCTTCCTTTCCTTCCTTCCTTCCTTCCTCCTCTTCCCCTCCCTTCCTTCCTTCCCTCCCTCCCTCCCTTCTTCCCCTCCTCCCTCCCTCCTTCCCTACCTCCCTCCCCCCCTTCCTCCCTCCCTCCCTTCCTCCCTCCTCCCTTCCTTCCTTCCTTCCGTACCTTCCTCCTCCCCTTCCTCCCTTCCTTCTTCCTTCCTCCTTCCTCCTTCCTTCCCTTCCTTCCCTCCCTCCCTCCCTCCCTCCCTCCCTCCCTCCCTCCCTCCCTCCCTCCCTTCCTTCCTTCCTTCCTCCTCTTCTCCTTCCTTCCTTCCTTCCTTCCTTCCTTCCCTCCCTCCCTTCCCTCCCTTCCCTCCCTTTCCTCCCTTCCCTCCCTTCCCTCCCTTCCCTCCCTTCCCTCCTTCCCTCCCTGGGTACAGTCAGAAGCACAGGAGGATGAGAGAATTCACCAAGAGCAGAGCAGGAAGAAGGACCAAAGTACACTGCTAAGGGGAGCAGCGGCTGGCAGGAGAGGTCTGTGCGCCATGTGGGACCCTCCTCTTGTGGCCAGGGAGCAGCTGGGGATCGAACCGGCGCTGCAGAGGCTGCGGGCAGCTTCGCAACCCAGCACTCAACCGCTGCGCCACTGGGGAGGCCCTGTTTATTTCTTGAATACCACAATTTTTAAAAATTTATTTTGCAGTTCAAAAAGTTTTTTCTTCTAGTGAATGTTGAGTTTATATGCTTATATTTTAACTTTGAAGTTATCTCACTTAGCATTTCTGGAATGGAACTCATCTTTTTTCCCCTATAGTCTCCTCCTCTACTATCAGGCTAATTTGGTGATTGATCCCTCTCTCTCATCTATCCCATCTAAACTTTATAGATCCTACCTCCTTTTTTTAAATTTTATAAATTTTTTTACATCATTTTTCATTTTTGAACAGTGTATGCATTTTCATCTTGGCTATAGTAATCCTACTTCCTTAATTCTTTCTTCTCTACCTCTGTTCTCCACGGCAACTGCCCACTGTTTTAGTTCAAGCAACTTTTACTTTCCATAAATACTATGTTCAGATAATATATACTGAGCCCTCGTTTTATCTCCACTTACATAAAATGATCATAGCAGGAGTAATTATAATCAAGAAATACCTAGTATAGTCTATGAACTAGTGTCTCTTCTGGCAAGATTAAGTAAATTTAATCATCATTTACTATGCTGTTAGTATAGTTTTTTAATTACAAAGGACAGATAAAGAAGAGAATTTTGAGACATAGAGTATTCGCCTAAGGCCATACAGCTAGTAAGTGGCTTAATGAGGTTCATAGTACTCCAAAGTACATGCTTTCCATTTTTCTGCAATTTTGCTCTTTATAATGACCATCTTATTAAACCAAATGCATTTTTATGCCCTGCCCCAATATAGTACCCCTCCTGTTACAGAGTTTCTATAGTGGAAGACTTTCTGTGCTTTGATGGTAGGTGTGGTGTGGTCACATACACCTGAAAGGTGTGATCCTAAACTTCTAAATCAAATACAGTATTGTAAACCAATGTTACCTTAGTTAAAAAAAAAAAAAAGGGAGGGGGAGAAGGAAGTGAAGAATAAAGATTTTGTGAAATAAGCTTCTAATCAATCATGCTGAAGTGATTTTTTTCCTCTTCTGTAAGTCTAGTCAGTTATCCCTCAGAATCTCTCATTTTTCCCTTCATCCCATTTTTATTTTTTATTTATTTTTTAAAATATTTATTTATACAAGAATTGGGTTACAGGCCAGAGGTGCAGGGGGTGAGAGGATTCACCAGAGACAGAGCGGGTAACAGAACAGACAGACTGACGAAATACACTGCTGAGGGGAGCAGTGGGTGAGACAGGAGAGGTCTGCCCCGCCATGTGGGACTCTTGCCAGCTGGCCGGGATTGAACACTCACTGCAAAGACAGCTTCACAGTGCGGCTCTCAACTGCCTGCACCACCAAGGAGGCCCCATCCCATTTTTAAACTACATTTAATATAAATATCTTCCACTTAAATTTCTTATTTTTTCCTTTCTATTCATTCTGTATACTATTATCAAATCCTTCATAAGCAAAAGATAAAATTACTCATTGCCCATAAAATACCTTATTCTGACATTACAGGATGTCCATTACCTGGTCCCAAAATTTTCTTCACAACTTATTCCACTTGTCAACTCATGGATAATAAAATCTTTAGTGCAGGGATCTTCTTTGATCAGTCACTACAGTAAACCTGTACTTAGGACAGTACTGATATGTAGTAGGATTGTAGCAATAATTTATTGAATCAGTGCATTAAATTGCACCTTTTTCTTTACTTCAAGTATGTTTTGAATGTTCCCATTTCCATGACTCTGAATGTTTATCAAAAATCTAGTTTATTTTTCAGAGGCCTGGTTCCTGTCAGTAACACCAATTGTATTTTTTATCCTTGAACCACTTTAGTACTTATTACATACCCTTTCTCTAATTATAAAATTACTAAATTTGTTAATGAGATTAGATATTAATCTCTGTAAAGGTTAAAACCATGGAAAGAGAGAGAGAGATTATATGAATTAAAGGTAAAATTAGGGCCTCCCCGGTCACGCTGTGGATTGAGCTCAGTGCTGTGAAACTGTCTGCAGCCTCTGCAGTGCGGGTTCAATCCTGGCCAGCCTGTGAGAATCTCACATGGTGCACTGACCTTTCCTGTTGTGCCCACTGCTTCCCTCAGCAGTGTGTTTCAGTGGTCTGCTTGTTCTGCTCCCCACTCTGTCTCTGGTGAATATTCTTACCCTCTGTGCCTCTGGCCTGTACCCCAGCTCTTGTATAAAAATAAATAATTTTTTTAAAAAAGTAAAATTAATCTTTAAACTGTGGCCATAGAGAATAATTTTTAATATAAAATTTTTATTCTGGTATAAAATAGAAAGTGTTCATCTGATACTAGAAATGCCAGAGGGGAAACGTCTCTAGACTAAAATATCTCTTTAGTTCCTTTAGTGCTTATCTATTTAAACAACAACAACAACAACAATTCTGAAGATTATAAATTAGCTAATTTCCATGTAGGTTTTGACTTTTAAAAAGATCATATTCTGCCATTTTTACTAGAGAATTTTAATTTAAAACTTATTTTAAAAAGTCTGTGCCAAAATTGTAATCCCATGGGGAAAAAAGTTATTGATACATCTTGAACTCTTTTCAACTCTGTTTCTTTTTTAATGATTATTTATATATTTTTTACATCATGGTTCATTTTTGAACAATGTTTGCTTTCCTTCCCACCCCCAGGTGTAGTCCCCATAGAATTATCTTCACCAATGCACTCGTGCACCATCACCTCAGTCCCCTGTGCGCCTCCCCCCATCCTTCTGATGCCTGTCCCTGATCCTCCCCTGCAGGATGTCTCTGATTTATAATTGTCTGCTTTTGCTTTGTTGTGTTTTGTACTGTTATTATTTTTTTTACACTGATGTCTTATTTAGTTCCCCTATGTTCCTCAATCCGATATTTTTCTTTTCTATTGCTTTATTGGCTCTTGTTCAGCCTGTACAGGAAGTTGAGCTGATATCTTTTGGGCTTTCTACAGTCCTTAATAGAAAGTGTACTGATTTCTCCTATGAAATGTGTACATTTCTTCATTTATTGAGTCATTTCTCATTTATGGAGTCCCCTAACTCATGTTAGGCAATATTTTATGGGTAAGATGATGTCACAGATTTTATATCAGTCTGGGTCCAATCAGGAGAGAGAAACTGCACAGTAATTTGAATAAGGAAAGTTCAATATAAAAAATTTAAAACTATTCTTGGAGTTGAAATAACAAATCTAAAGACTATAAGGCAGCAACTAACCATAGGACTGAGATAGATCACCTAAGAAAGAATCCCTATCTGACTCCAAGTTCAGGACCTTATTGGCAAATGTATAGCCTTTGACTCACACTAGGTGGTAGAGAAGTTGCTGTGGTGCCACACTGGCAGAGTTTGGTAGAAAACAACCCTTGGGTTGCCTGGGAACACTGCTCACAGAGAGACACCATTCCATTGTATTTCCCTGAAAACACCATAGGGTGCTTGATACACCATAGGGAATCTTAGGGGTACCTCACTGGATGCTGCCCTGCTGTGAAGCTGCCTCAGAGGAAGCTGATCATTGAAGTTTTATCACTGGAGGCAATCCCCAGAGAAACCAAATGAGGGAAGGGTGGCAAGCTGTTGATTACCTGGTACTGCTAACAGTTGTACAGTATGGTAATTAGGTCTGAGAGAAGACTCCTGTGTTGCAGAAGTCATGCACTCAGAGAAATTGCAAGGCTGCGAGTCACAGACACTCTGATTTAAAAGTACCCATGGTTGGGGTCCTGGAAGAAACCTATTGCCACTATAATTTGCAGGATCTAGGTGTTGTAGAAGCTGTGCATTACACCGGAATCTGGTGACCCTCTGTATACCAGGAAGTGAGCTCTGGGGAAGCCAGGCCTTGGACAAGCCACGGCTTTTGCAGGTGCTTACTAAGTGAGTGCAGGGCAAACAGAAAGCAAAAGCCTTATTTCCTGAAATCTTTATTCACTGCTCTCTCCTGATAAAGTTTAACACTATGCCAATTATTAAAAGGGAAAAAATATCTAATGGACACAAATCCATCTTCACAGATCAGAAAGTAAGGTGTAAATTTGGAGCTAAAAGACAGTAAGTTAATAACTGGTATATTCCACACCTTTGTAAACCTCAGCTTCCAACAGCACTCCATCTACACCCAGATCCTCCTGTGCACATTTGCACTCCTGTTAAACAACACAAATGTACGTGTTTACCTAATAAGATGTAGCTGTCCTTTCTTCAAATGTATTTCTCAACCTTTCCCCCAAAACACGGTAAAGCATGTAATTGAGTCAATGTATCTATACCATCAACTTCAATTAATTATATTTCATTTTTGTTAATTACTAACACACAATAAAAATAAGTAGAAAATTGTTAGCACATGAAAACACAGATATGAAAGGAAAATAAAGAAGGAAAAGTCTTTGTTTCTATAACTGATTATGAGATAATATCCATTTCATATTTTCCTCACTCTCAGCAAGAAGTGCAGCAGGTTGGGTTGTTTAATGACACCAACTTTCATTCCCAAAGAGCCTGAATCTTTAATAATTATGCTTTTTTAAATTTAGTTTTTTAATTGAAGTAACAATTTATTCTAACATTATATGAGTTCAGGTGTTTATCATTGAGAATGGTTGACTATATTAGGTTACCACTATGAGTCCAAATTGTTGGGCTTCTCCATGTCATTGTTCCCTTTTTCTCAGTTTATAAACTCCCACTCCCACCTTGCATGTTCATGTCTGAAAAACACTAATTGGTCTTAGAGTGAAAACTCTGTTTTATTTAATTCATCTGTTTGCTTTCCTTATATACTAAATATGAATGAAAGCATGATATTTGGCTTTTTCTGTTTTATTGCACTAATCATAATTCCCTCTAAGTCCATTGATGTGGGTACTAATAATAGTATTTCATCTTTTTTTTTAAATAGCTGATTTAGGCATGGAATTATTAAGGGGCATCCCAGAGAATTGCTTGATTTTAGACACAGTCTTCCTTGCATCTATTTTGTAGAAGGAAAACATTTTTTCTTTGGGTATTAAAATCTATAACTCTAGCCAACAGATTAATTCAATTTTTTTAGTCTGTTGGCTCAGTGACATAATGTACTAAAGGTGACCAGGTGTTATTTTTATCTTCCAATTCAAGTGGAAATATATCCCTGTCATGTGCTAATTTCTCCAAACCCAAAGAGCTCTAAACTGCTGAGACAGGAAATAGAACTAATTAATATAAGTGGGTTATTAAGTGTAATAAAGGAGACAATCACTCCTATTTCCACCCCTTGATTTGTGGTCCAATGTATTTTGGCTATGGGAGAAACATCACCATAAAATGTCTGATTCAAAACTCACACTGTATTATGTAACACAGAACCCCACCTACTAATAGTGTTATTTCCCCAGTGGTATTGTAAATGAGTCTTCAGTAAACCATTTCATCTTTCAATTAGGCAGATTCCTCTAAGTTATACATTTGTATAGGTTATATACTTACCTAATCTTATGAGCATGAGCTCATTACTGTGCTATGAAATGAATACCTTGATCAGATTCAGTGCTACATGTATACCATCCTGATGGGTATTTTGCTCTAGCTAATGATGGTGATACTGGCAGAAAAATTATAGACAAAAAACCAAATCCATATCCAGAATATTATTCCAGTGAGGGTGAATCTGTCTTCTTGATGGGAGTCCAAAGTAATTAACCTGTTAGCAGGTAGCAAGCAGAGATACCTTACCAGAAGAAGCATTCAAAACCATCTTAATAAGGTACCAGCTTACTGCTGAGTGTTACTCGCTTCTTTTATTGAAGGAGCTGAGTCCTGGAGAAGCATTGACCCTGCAGAATCCTGCCTTGGAATACTATGGAACTAGGAAGCAAAAAGTCATTCTTCCTGCATGGTATCTTCAGTGTCCTCTAAGCTCTCCATTGCCCTTTTACTGACATTAGGCCATTTGGTAAAAGAAAAATATTTCAAGGGTCCATATCCATTATCATAGATGGGTAGTAAAATATGAATTAGAAACTGAGATACATAAATTAAAGATATAGCCTCCATTAAAATCTCATATTTTATTGTGATTTACTGCAGTGATATAATACTATTCTGGAAGGAGTTTAAAAAATAGTTAACCACCTGAGAACAAATGAGAAACTTGTGTTATGAAGGAAATACTTGGCATAGGTAGAGTTTTCTAAATACAATAAGAGGGCATTCATTCATTTGTTGTGCATTGTTAAATATAATTATTTGCCAAGCATTGTTAAATATAATTATTTGCCAAGCATTATTTGCCAAGCATTATATACCAGAAATTTCAAAATGATTAATCTGTGGTCCTATAAAATTTAAATATTAAATCATATAGTGTCAATGAATCAATGCCAGTCAATGTGATAATTATTCTAATATGGGAAATGTAGGAAGGAGATTGATAGATTCAAGATGACTTCAGTATGACACTTGGTTCTTGAAAGGAATTTCTGTCATGTCTAGGAAATATTTACTTGTTTACTCTCTCTCTCTCTCTCCCCCCCTTTCACTCCCCCCCATCTCTCTCTCTCTCTCTGTGTTTGTGTGTGTATGTAATAGAGAGAGAAGAGAGAGAATCTCTTTGGAGGTTCTAGTTGGAGAAAAGCACAGTGACAAGATTGTCAAAAATCATGTTTGCTGAATTAAGGTGTTTGGATCTGATCCAACAGATTGTGTGTAGAAAATGAGGTACAGAATATGACCAGTTTTGTTTAGAAACAATAACACTGATGGCATTACGAAAGAAAAAAAATGGAATAGGGAAATTCTGACAGAATCTAGTTGAAAGGTTTTGCAATTATATAAGCAAGAAGTGACTTGTTCCTGAACTAGCACAGTGACCACAAAAGGTAGATGAAATTGGCTTTTAGAAACATTTCTAAGGAAATGTCTGTGGAATGTGGAATTTGCTTGAAAGTAGTTACAGATGAGTGAAAAAATGTAGATTAATACACAGAGGACAGGACCTCCCCAGTGGCACAGCAGTTAAGCGCTGGGTTGCGAAGCTGCCCGTAGCCTCTGCAGCGCCGGTTCCTGCTGAATTCTCTCACCCTTCCCCGCTTCTGACTGTACCCAGTGCTTGTATAAATAAATAAAAATAAATCTTAAAAAAAAAATACACAGAGGACAGTGTTCATCAAGTGTTTATTCAGTATCTGCCTTATAATGGGACAGAACTAAATGCTAATTTTATAAGTATACATGCACATACTGTGGATTCTGCTGATATATATGTTTGTGCATAGATGCATATATTTATATATATTTGATATGCATGCCAGATATATGTATTTTAAGCACAGTTAAGGTCATGTTACAGTTTTAATATTATATATGTATAATTATTCCCCTTCATTTAATTATATATAATTTACAAATTATTAGACTTATTTAGGTCCACTTACAAAGGTTGAGGTTACTCTGAATATTTTGCAACTGTGATTTTTTTCTTATTGCAGTCAGTTTTATTTTGTTCCCCTTCAGAGAGAGTGTAAATTATTTTTCTAAGATGCCCAATAATTAAAAGGAAGCTTCAGTTAGTTGGACTTTATCATTTGAAAAGCTGTCCCCAAATATGATAGTGTGATTATATCAATAATAGCTTCTAAAATTAGAGATTTGCATTTTAGTTCTGTTTAACCAAAAAAAAAAATGGGTGACCTCAGGCCTCCCCTGGTGGCTCAGTGGTTGAGTGCTGGGCTGCAAAGCTGCCCGCAGCCTCTGCAGCGCCCCTTTGATCCCTGGCCGCCGGTGAGGGTCCCACATGGCGGGACAGGCCTCTCCTGCCGCGCCTGCTGCTCCCCTCTGCAGTGTATTTCCTCACTCTGCCTGTTCTGTTTCCTGCTCTGGCTCTGGTGAATTCTCTCACCCTCCCATGCTTCTGACTGTACCCAGAGCTTGTATAAATAAATAAATCTTTTTTTAAAAAAAAAAAAGGTGACCTCATGTAAGCCATTTAATTTCTTTTACTCCAAGGTTTCTTGTTAAAAAAGGAAAGAATTGGGGCCTCCCTGGTGGCACAAGGGGTTAGGCACCACACTATGAAGCAGTCTGCAGCCTCTGTAGCACGAGTTTGATCCCCAGCCAGGGAGCAACCCACATGGCGCAGCAGACCTCTCCTGCCTTGCCTGCTGCTCCCCTCAGCAGTATATTTCAGTCAGTCTACCTGTTTTGCTCCCCACTCTGTCTCTGGTGAATCCTCTCACCCCCCACATCACTGGCCTGTACCCCAGCTCTTGTATGCATAAGTAAATAATCTTAAAAAAAGGGAAAGAATTAAACAAGGATATGTTTCTTTTTCATTGTTAAATGCAATAATTCTTTAATTATGCTTTATATTTCTTAACTGTCTAAATTTTATTATTACATAACTTGAAAGACCTTTCTAACACACAGCCCTCTAGAATCCAGAATCTAGAAGTTTGTGAGGAGAGATGATAGAATATTGTGGTGATTAGACACATTAGTTTTGGTGGGAAGGTAGATGGACCAGGAAATACAAAATTGTAGTTTTATTGACTTTGAAAGTGAGAAGTAGAAAGCAGTGAATTTAGTAACAGGAAAATGTTGTGTAGGGAAGGAACTATGTCTGACAGCACTGACATTTATGTGTAAGGCGAGAGCTGCAGAAATTCAAGTAGTTGAAGAGATGTTATGATGACAGTGGTGTTGACATTGAGAGAGTAACTAGAATGGAAGCTACTTGATGGCAGAGATTTTGGGTTTTTTGTTCATTGTGATATTCCCAGTACCAATAATAATGCCTGACACACATTTGATGCCACACTTACCAACTGGTAAATAGGCAATTGGTTTAACTTTGCCACAGATTTTGCACTTGTAAAATGAATGAAGGAATGAATATATGAAAGAAGCAAGTGAGCAAGAAAAATTCAGAATCATTTGGTAAGGAAAAACTAATAAACCATTGACCAACTATCTAAAAGAGCTGAAAATCATTGAAGCAGGTTTGTATGAATTTTTAGCAATGAAGTAATAGTTTACCATCCTGACAAGATGAGTAAGAGGATGAAATAGAAAATAGTATTTTAGTGTTAAAAAGCATTAAAATGCAGAACCAAATACTGTTCCCAATTCTTTTCTTTTTTTAAAGATTTATTTATTAATGCATACAAGAACTGGGGTGCAGGCCAGAGGTGCGGGGTGCGGGGTAAGAGGATTCACCAGAGACAGAATGGGGAGCAGAACTGGCAGATCCACTGAAATCCACTGCAGAGGGGAGCAGCGGGCAAGACAGGAGAGCTCCGCTGCGTCATGTGGGTTAATTCCCTGGCCGGGGATTGAACTCATGCTACAGTGGCTAGCAATAGCTTAACAGTGCTTTGTCTTTAACCCCTTTGCCATCAGGGAGGCCCCAATTATTTTCTTACACTTGTAATTTAATATGAAAATTAGAATTTTGCTCAAGTAAGAATATTTTATAGTTGGGATAACTTTGTAGTTTTCAAATACTCTGCTGCTACCTTTTGGCCTAAATTTTTAAATGTGAATATAAATGAAATGTATTTAAACAGATGGTTCTTAATGCTTTCCACCAAAATTTTTTTCATTCCATGAGGAATTTGTCATATTCCCATCTGCAGCAGTTTTTCCTGTATACCTACAGTTATTTATACTGCTTTCATTTCTGAATTAAATATTGATTTATTTAAAAATCAAATGAAGTCTTTAATCTTTATTTCTTAGATTTATGCATAAATACTTTCTTGGGTACATGATTCTGTCCCTCAGTAATTCATATGGAACTCTAGTTGAAGTGAGTAGGACTTCTACAAAAGAATGAGGTACAATCTGGCTAAAAGTTATAGTTTCGAGTAATGGGAGTAACTGTGTGAGTATGAGATCTTGTAAAATGTATGAGGTAGAGTTGTGCTGTTTTTCAATGTGGCTGTAATACTAGATGGATCATGTTTTCTGCTATCTCCTATGCCTCTTCTCCCCCTAAAAAATATATGTTTGTTTAATTGGTTAAAATATTGCTTGTCTTTCTTGGTAAGCTGATTTCCTCTAATAAATATAGTTTAAAAATATGAAATAAATGATATTTCATACCATAAAGTTAAACTTTGGTTTGATTTCTAATGTAAGTATACTTGCAGATAGAGGTTGAAATAACTTTTAGAATTTTTATCGGTTGTCTTATATTTTTAACATTTTCTGAGTGACTCTCTCTATTTGTTTCCTGATGAAGTTGTAGACTGCCATGCTTGAGGAAAGTTTTATACATTGGATCTCTATCATAGACCATAAATTTTTCATATAAATGTCAACTCTTCTTGCTATTCAGTCCAAACTCTCATCTCCATTATGTAACAGGATAAAATGTTTTCAACTCATAGATATTATTAAAAACCTTACGATGATGGGAATTTTGATCTGTTCCATAATCCAGAGGTGATATAAAATTGTGATTCTTGTATCCTGGAGCCTCTTTATGTTGGTATTCTGGCTTTGCCACTTATTAGCTGTGTGATCTTGGTCAGTTGGTTTAGTTTATCCATAGTCATCTGAGTTGTAAAATGAGAATAATGATAATAGAACCTAGGTCATAAGGTGATTGTGAGGATTAAATTTAGTATACCAGATACACAGAATAGAGTATGGCATATAGTAAGCATTATATAAATATAAATATTATTATTGTCAATGACAGTATCTACATTAGACATAATGGCCTGAGACTTAAAGTTCCAAGTGCCTTTAATAAATAAATTCACTATTGTCAACCTTTATTATCAAGGTCCTTCCTTTGATGTCACAGGCCCCAGTTTTAATCTCTTCATATGGTTGCCATATTTTGTAATTGTAGTGTATAAGAAATAAATATTCCCAATTATTTCTTTTGTATTAGTCAGCACTCTGGGACTGTATCAGTTCAATACATTGAATATGCTTTGTGAAATAATATGCGCATTGAAAGATTCATGTGCTATTTAACAAAGATGTTAACACTTTTTTCTTAAGCCTTTTATTTGGTAAATTTGTTTCTCTGAAATGTATGACAGTTCCTTTAGTTTCCAAGACACAGTGTCAGGGATATATTCTGACTTAAACACTGAAACTCCTTCTGCTACCCTCTTAGCTTTCATGAAGAATAGCTCTGCAATTGAGAAGCAGTTGCCATGTCCCATTAGAAAAGCAATGTAAAGTCCTAGCCCTATCATGGACTAGACATAGAATCTGGGGTAATTCTAATCCAGATATATGACTGCCTTTTCTCTTTATGCTTAAAGATTCTATACCATAAATAAAAAGTAAGAAGATTCTTTACATCTGGCTTATAAATAAACCTCTACCTAGGTGCACTAAGAGGAAGGAAAATATAATAGAAACCAGAAATCAAAGAGAAATTACAAAAGGTATTTCAGAAGTATAGAGGGTTGTAAGAGACTACTATGGACATATTTATACCAATAAATTGGATAGCCTTGAAGAAGTGGACAAATTTCTAGAAATATAACTTTCCAAGACATATCAGGAAGAAATAGAAAACCTGAATAGACCAATTTCCAGCAAGAAAATTGCAATTAACATAAAGTTTCCCCCATAACAAAATCCTAAGACTAAATGATAGTGTGTTCTACTAAACCTTCAATTGAAGTAATACCTATCCTTCTCACTCTTCCAATAAACTGAGGAAGAGAGAGTGCTCTCAAACACATTTTGAGGCTAACATTACCTTGATACTAGAAGCACATCACAAAGAAAGAGAAGTGTAGATGAACATAGATGTAAAAATCTTCAACAAAATCTTAGAAAATAAATTCAACAAAATAAAACCAGTGGATCATATATCAAGACCAATAGGGATGCAAAGATGATTCAGCAACCATGAATCAATCAATTTAATTCATTCATCATATCAACAAAAGAAATTTAAAAATCATAGGAGTATATCAATAGATACAAAAGAAGAATCTGGTAAGATTCCATATTCATTTATGATAAAAATTCTCAAAAAGATGGGGATAGAAGGAACATACCTCAACAGACTCACAACTAATGTCATACTCAGTGGTGAAAAATAGAAAGTTTTTATTTAAAGATCAGATATAAGACAAGGGTGTCTACTTTCATCATTTATATTCAACATAGGTAGTCTTAGGTAAAGCAGTTAGGTAAATTGATCTCATTTCTTTATAGTACTTCATTCTACAATCAGACTTCAAAGATAAGTAGTTTATTTTCATATTTCTAGGTAAATAATTTGTTGTGACATTGTTTTCTTCACAGGTATGAACATATATCCTCCAGATAAAATCGAGAGTGTTTGCCATGTCCCATAGGGTCTTCAGTCCTAACCCTGCTTGTATAACATCTTTTGCTATTCTCCACTTAACCCAGATTATCACACTCATGAGGTAGAGTTGTGCTGTTTTTACTACTCTGTGAAGATGTCAAGAGCTTTCTCACCTTAGACCTTTTGAAGGCAATTGCTGCGTCTACCTGGAATGATCTTCTCCCTAAATCCATAATAGTTGACTGCCTTATTTCAACTGAGTCTCAGTTCAAATGTTACTGTATCAGAGCTTGTGCTTAATCCTCCTGTCTAAAATAGTCTCCCTGTCCTGCTTTCCTGCTTTAGGTTTCTTCATATAACTTACCTCTAACTGAAACAGATTTTATGTTAATATATAAACTCCATGAAAATAGGATCTCTGCTCTGTTTAGTACTATATTTTGTGACCTCACTGAATTTATAATAGCACATTACAGGCATTCAAAAATTAAGTAAATTATTATATTTCCATTTGCATAGTTACCTAATGTGCTTTAAAGGTTTTAGAGTTTATATTTAGATGCATTTTCAGGTGAATATACACTATAGTCTAGGCAAAATGTTTTATTAACCACCTAGAAGTAAACATTTTTATTATAAGAAAAAACCCTATTACCAAGAATGTAAAATGTTAGAATTCATTGATATATACTATAATATATGCTATAATAGTATTTTCTCTCTCTTCTTTAAAATCACATTTACATGCTACTAGGTGGTATGGGGGTATGTTCTTTGGTATGTTTCTGCCTTATTTAGAAATATCCACATGGATTTCTCACAGTTAATATTTGCAAAGGCAAATTTCTTAGTTTCATCTAATCTGACACTATTGCTATGTTACTTTTAATCACTCATTCTAGTTGCCAGAAACTGGTTGGGGAGGAGTACCACTTTCATACCTCCTGTTACCTGTCCTATATATCCAAAAAGTTAACCAAATCCTAAGTGTTTCTTCCTTTTCTGGTAGATTTGATTTAGCAGAGGTAACCCTCTGCCAAATGCTGACATTTGTAGAAATATGTACTGCTTATCATAAATTTCATCCTATGAGAAACTAAATTTATCAGATAATGGTGTTTCTTACTAATGAATAATTTCTAGCTCTTTTTATTGATGAATATTACGGAGATAGGGATAGCCTTTAATGGAGACCTTCAGACTCTATTTGTGTCCAGTAAAATAACTTACCTTTTTTTATCATTCCTCATTTTGAGAATGTATTTCTCTCCTTGTTACACTATTAATTTTATTTTCAATAATAAGAAGAACACTTTCCTTTTTTCAGGGTTTTAAATAAGCTGTATTAAAAGTCATCTCTGGGCAGATGGAAAGATTGAGTAAATTAACTGGCTTTCAATGCTGCATAAGCTCTTTTAGTGCATCACATTACACCAAAAGATTGGAAAGAGTTAAAACAGTTTAAAGATGCCTAATTTACAACCAGGCAGTATCTGAAAGCTCTGGTAGAATTTAACATGAATCACATCAACCCCATTTTCATTTCCCTCTAGTTCAAATATGTAAGAAAAATAAATTTGTGATCTGTAATTGTGAAGTAAAGGTATCTGAATGCCTCCTAGTGGTAAATGTGTGCTCTAATTATGGCATTTAAAAATTATTTATGGATGGTATTGTAGATAAACTATTAAAACTTTTAAGTACCAACTACTAAAACCCTTTAATGATAAAAATTCTAAATAGAATAAAAATGCATCTCTTTTTGCAATATATAAGATAGATGAAATATCTAACTGAAAAATACATAATACATTAACAAGCGTGAGAATACTTTAATCAATTTTTGGTTTGGGTCCAGATTAATTGGTTTTTTAATTTAGTGAAACTATTTTGTACTTAAATGTAGATAAATGTTTCATTCAAGATTGACTAGTGCACATTTATTCTTAAAAAATAATTTGATCACTGTATAACTTTAAATATCTTGTATAATAAAATAGGAATAATGGCTTAGAAAAAGTATGTGGTTCACTTTCATATGATTATATTTAGAAGTTCTGATTTTCAAGATGAATAAAATTTAATTAGTAACCTCAAAATGTAGACTATAGCAAAAACTCTAAAATGATGATGACTGCCGATTTAATTAATACTTTAAACAGTTAAAGTAACTACACTTACAGAAATATAATTTAAAATGTACAGAAAATCATATGGGAAGAATTCTGATAAGGGTCAGTAGGAGGGAGGGAAAAAAAGTGTCATCCCTTTGTTAAGCATTAAAAAAAATTTAATTAACTGCTTGCCAAAACAAAACAATTAAAATGGCAATTACCTTAAAATAGCAACAATGTAATTGCAGCTGTTGTGATATAAAGCTAGGAAACAAAATGTTAATCTGAAATGAACAGTTTAAATATGAAATTATGATATACTTGGCTTCCTGTAGTACAGCTGTCAAGCTTGGGCAGTTCGCTGGTCAATAGTGACATTCTATGTGTCAGTGAACAGAGTCTCTTGATACCATAACCCGCAGTTCACACATTACTGAAGCTCCAACTGTCGAACATTCAAGTCCCCTGGTATTATTGCAGCTTCCAGACTCTCCTGACTGGCTCATGTTTCATTCTTTGGCAATTTGCCCTAATGATATCCCTCAGGAGCTTTCAGCCTCTCTCCCTTTCGATATTTAACCATGGTATATTAATATGAGTGATGTGCAAACTGTACTGCACAAATTGTAATTTCCTACAATTTCTTCTAAGATGTTCAGCTAATTTTTCAGTTTTGCCTCTATTTATTTTTTAAGCTGTGACCATAACTATTTATATAAGACTCCTAAGAAGCTACTTTGCTGTTTATGTTTTTCAGAAAGGCCTCTGAAACATAAGACTTTTTATTTGTAAAATTGAACAAGATAATGTGATTTATATCATTAAATTGTCTTATGATTGTTGTTAATCTTGTGATAATTTGAGCATGCCTTTTTATTTGGATGGTTAGTGGGTACTTACTGTTGTTATCCTTCTACAAATTTTAGTTAACTGCCTGTCTCCATGGATCAGTTGCTCTGTTGTACCCCATGTACTGGCAACACATATATATCCCAGTGCTTCCTCCACACCTGCTGGATTACTGCTGGTAAGCTGACTTTTGCCAGAATCTTTTAAATACAGGTTTCATGATGAGAAAAAATATCTGTTTGTTTGTAGATTAGGTAAACTTTGTCTTTGTGTATGAATGAAATTTCTGAAAATTGGATTTAGAAATTACTAATAAGTATTAATAAGGTAAGAGTATTTCCAAAGTCAGAAAAATTTTGTACTTGGCAAACACAAAGTTCTTTAGGTTTTGTCAGTTTCATCTGCAATAATTTAGATAATTAAATGCATAACTACAAATACTAAGTTGTGGTTAGGAACCTTGTATGGAACTGAGCATCCCAGGTGTCAGAATTTGTCTGTACTTCTGTCAGAAACCAAATTGTCTGTCAGAGCACACTTTCCTTTACTCCTCTTCCCTCAGTCATACACTAAACAGCAAACACCAGTGAGTGTTTTCTGTAATACAGTGATTCCCTGGATGTCTGCTTTAAATCAAAGTCTTAGCATTAAGCCACTATCAAAAATGATGTTGAAAAAGTGTTGGGAGTAATTCTGAACAGCTTCCTGATATTAGAAGCAATTCTTAATAATCTCACCCAATTTGAATTCAAAACCCCATTAGAGCTTACCTGTTCTCCCCAGGAAGAATGTGTATTTTTATAGTCAGCCTAAACAATGATTAGATTACCAAACATTAGCTTAAGGATTTTTTGTGGACTCTAAGGTAAATGTTATTTTCACTACATAATCATTTTCTAAGTAGTTCTGTGCTAAATTTATGTAATTGTCTGTCTGCAGGGTTACCTTAATTTTTAATAAATTTGATGAGTTTTCTTCTCTATAAGCCATGTATATGTACATGCACATTGAAGAAATTAATGTTTATGTCACAACTACTATTATTTTTAAAAAGGCTTTTAGAAGAAAAGTATTTATTTGACTTTTTTATTTCATGAAAAGCAGATTATAATGTATTTAAGGATTAAAATGACTTAAGTGCATACACAGATTTCTTCTATTAAGTTTTATGATTTGTCTTCTTCAGAATAGAAGTGATTGATTATAATGACAGCACATTTGTTTGGCTATGTGTTCATTAAACCAATATATTGTTTTCACAGCATGGTAATATAATTAGTATTGATAACTCTGAGAAGTAGTTTCCCAGTGCTCCACCATGACTCATTTGCCTTTTGTGTGCTAGAAAGGAGAAACAGTTTGGTAGGAGACCACAGGTATACAGTTCAGTTTTATTGTGAAGTGTCATACCAGAAGTATAACAGGAAAGCTAAATATACAAATAAGCTCACTTCTTATTTTTTAGAGTTTTTTTTCTCTGATGAAAAAACTCATTAGAGTTTTTTTCTCTGCCTTCAAGGCAGAGAACTGCTATGTATTCACAGTGACACATGTAATGTTTGTATATAGTGTTCAGTAATTAAAATTATTTTAAAATATCTTTAACAAAAGTATTTGAAGATATATTAATATAGTTTAAAATATATGTTGTTAGTGATTCAGACTAACATTTCTAATTATGAAGTTTATAACTAGTTTTATCATTTACAATGTCAGTATCATTTTAATTTTTATATTAAAATATTCTGACTTCTTAGATTACATTCCTTTAAGTTCAGTTCTCTATAATGATTACACATTTAAGACTTTCTACAATATGAAATTAGATAGTATTCTGTGATATAGGTAGTTCTGTGCTAATTCTTTTCAGAGATGTCTTCCTGATACCTTCTGATCCTGCCAGCAAGTCCTTCCATTTCTTGCTTCCACTATAATGAAGAAAGCTAATGTCATATTTCAGTCTCTGGGATTTTCTTAACTTGTCTCTAAGACTCTGAAGTAGTCTTTAGGACAAGTTCTAATAGCTTTTATGACAGACACTTCCCTGGTCCAGAGAGTTCAGCAGCGATCAAACAAGAGGTTATCTGAAACTTCCTGAATCTTAAGGTCTCAATAATAGACTCAGCTTTTATCACAGGAACTTCTATCATAGTATAATGTTTATTTATCTATCTATCATGTTTACTTAAGACATCATACAAGACAGCTCTCTTCCATTGTTAGAAAAGTCTACAAATTAAAACACTTCCTAGAGAAAATGTTTGGCTTTTTTTTTTTTGGCCCCTTTGCATCTTGCAAATGATCCCATATGCATACTGATTTGATTGCAAAAGGAAGAAAAATAATAGCATTTCTCTATAATATCATTGCTTTTCATTAGAATGATTTTTATATTCCACTTCAAAAATAACACCATGAAAATTTGAATAGGGAAAAATGTATATTTACCAAATCCTGAGATAATCCTAGCTCCTTGAAGTATTTTTGCTTTCATACCTGGTATCTCTGGTGTGGTGTAGACTGTGGAGAGCCATGATGCCATCTTGTGACCATAGAAGAATATCACATCTGGGTCTACTGATAAAAACTTTGCTAATTTCTTGGCTCATTCATCCATCCAGCCATTTGTATTCAAGCATTTATTGAACACCTATTTTCCAACCCATGAATATGTAATATAATGAGTAAGATTTAGTTTGTGTCCTCCCAGGAGTCACAGATGAGAAGAAATTCACATGTACGTACACATGGGCATGCATAGAATGCACACACTTAAGCACATGCACACACAAAGGGTACAAGTAATCCTGAAATACTGTAAGGTCTATACTTGAGGCATATAAAAATAAGCATGGGTAGTGACATTGCGGAAGTTAAATGGTTGCCACTCCCTGGTAGGCAAGAGAAGGGAAGGCTATCACCATTGGATGGAAGCCATACCATCTACATTTCCTTCTTCATCTATAGCATACAGGGAAAATAGAGAATTTAAAAAAAAAATTATTTTTGAAACAAAAACATGTATCTACACAAAAACTTGTACGTGAAGGTTTATCATGGCAATGTCCATTAGCCAGAAAGTAGAAGAACTTCAGTGTCCATCACTGATGAATGGATAAACAAAATGTGGTAATGACATATACAGAATATATTACCAAAAAATAAATAAATAAATGTTTTTTTTTGAATGATTTTTTTTTTAAAGATTTATTTATTTATACAAGCACTGGGTACAGTCAGAAGCGCGGAGGGTGAGAGGATTCACCAGGGCCAGAGCAGGGAACAGAACAGGCAGACTGACAAAATACACTGCTGAGGGGAGCAGCAGGTATCAGGAGAGGTCTGTGCGCCATGTGGGACCCTCTCTGGGGGCTGGGGATCAAACCGGTGCTGCAGAGGCTGCGGGCAGCTTCTCAGCCCAGCGCTCAACCGCTGTGCCACCAGGGGAGGCCCGAAAATAGAGAATTTCTATTTGACAAGTATAAAGTCTAGCTATATGAGATAATTCAGTTTCAGTGATTTGTTTTTTGTACATTTGTGCCTAAAGTTAGCACTACTGTGTTTTAGACTTACCAGTTTGTTAAGAGGGAAGATTTCATGTTAGCTATTCATACAAGAAAGAGAGAGAGAGAGGGGAGAGAGGGAGAAAGAGAGAGAGAACTTTAATGTGGCAAATCTATGATGTTTCCAGAAACTCTTAACCTTTCTGGTTCCTTAAACACTTGGGAGATAGTATGACTCTAGTACCAGTAAAATCATAGTTCATTATTTGTTCATGAATGGTGAGTCACTTTTTAATTAAGACTGTCTATCTGACTCTACTTTTATTTTTAGGAGCAGATTTATCTTCTAAAAGAATAGTTTTTTAAAACTAAATGGAATATTAGTTGTTTATTGGATGGTTTCACTTATAGCAGGAATATAGGGGAACCAAATGAGACATCAGTGTAAAAAATAATAACAGTACAAAACACAACAAAGCAAAAACAGACAATTATAAATCAGAGACATACTGCAGGGGAGGAGGAGGGAGAGGGATCAGAGGGAGGGAGGGAGAAGCATGGGACTGAGGTGATGGTGCACAGGTGCATTGGTGAAGGAAACTCTATGGGGACTACACCTGAGGGGGTGGGGGAAGAAAATATTGTTTAAAAATGAACAATGATGTAAAACAATAAAAATAATAATAATAAAAAACAAGATGACCAATTTAAAAAAAATAGTTGTTTAGATTTCCTTAACTTAATAGCTTAATAGAGTGCTTTACAGCCTGCTCACTCCATGGGTGGTCTCTGTAAGAAAACCTAAAAAGAAATAAAAAAGGCCATGACATAGTAATTATATAGGAGTAAAGATTAATTGCTGCCAAAAAGAAGAAGCAGTCATAATAGAGCCTTCTGTACCCTATCTTTGTAAAATAACTTCATTGACAGAAAGATGTAGGACAGTTTTGCTCATGGATGATAAAACATCTGTGTTGCCAAGGATTTCTTCCTGACTTGGTAATGCCCTAATTTAATTAGGAGATTTCAGCTAGGGTTGCAAAATTACTTTTCATGAGATTTGGCTGATTTAATGTTAGGATGTGCACAATCCAGTTTTCATGAGAAAAAAATCTCAAATCTATATTCTGCAAAACAATTATTTTAGGAAATTATGCTTTAATAATGTTTGTAGTTCTAATATCTGTATGTATCAGATTTTGTTAGAAAATAGTAGGTTAAAACTCATAAAGGTACTCAGTAATCCCATAGAAAAAGTTTCAAGTTACTTTGTTATTATAAGTTCTGCTCAGGAATTCTATTGATTTTTTTTTCTAGTTTACCACTTTCTCTAAATTTATTGTTTATATCTCAAGAGATAACTAGCTTTTAGGAAGTTTTAAAAGTGTTATCTTAGATGTATTTTGTAGGACTTCAATGGGTTAGTTAATACTTTTGGCTGTTTTTTTTTTTTGAAATCAGATTTACCAAGTGTTCCCCCAACATCTGTAAAATGGACATAATTGTATTTTGAGGTCTTAAATGTTTTGACTAATACTTATTTTATTAATGTGCTTTAAACGTTGTGATTACAAGACTTTATATATAACAACTCATGCGTGTGAAATAATGTATCAATGTTGAACTGAAAGTTTGCACAATGAATTTAATAACTTTAATCTATTTTGGATATAGGGAAAACCTGACACTTTAGGAGTTGTCTTCCCTATTTTGTGAAGGATACCTAAAACTGGTTGTGGGAGCCCAGAAGAATTAGTGATTTTGTGTTTTCTCTGGCGTTCAGAAGCATTCTAGGGATGAGAACTTAACCAAGGAAGTAACCACCCTTCCCTCATTTAAGCAGGAGTGGAACAGTCTACATTTATTCCTACTGTTTGCTTCTGTATACAGAAAATCTGTTAGGTCTGAAGGCTAATAAGACCTATAAATAGATGCCAACTTTCAGCCAAATAAAGGATCCATAATATCAATTCATGTGATCTGTTGCATAAAAATTAAAAAATAAATAGGGAGGGACAAAGGTAGAGTAGATAAAGACAACTGAGAATTGGAATTTAGTACAATAAGAAGTAACAATCTAATGAGGAGTAAAATAAGAACTTTAACAGGTCTTAATTTTTATGAAGTTAGTTAGCTAACCTTAAGTAAATTTGGAAGTGTTTGAGGTTACTTTTTTTTAAAAATTTATTACTGGTTCTAAGTAGCAAAGTGGACACACAGGAGTTTGGATAGCTCCCTCCTAATAGTGGCAGTTACGTATGAAAAATTATGCAAATCCTTTGAGAAAGAAGATTATCTGTTTTCATTAACAGAAAAGGTTAGCATTAAACATAGCACAAATATGTTTTTGAAAGAATTGTAAAAACTGTTTTTTAAAATAGCTATTTATTTGCATACCTTATATTACTTTGCAGACATCTGTCCATTCTCATTCTTTTTAAATAGTATGTAATTTTGTGCAAGTTGAAAAATTTCCTTCTTGTATTTAATGAGAAATATTTTTGAAGTTACTAGTAAGTCTGTATTTATATATCACAAAAATCATTTAATATATGTATTCTTTGCTAGAGATTAAGATCTACAAGGGAATATATACTGTCTGTATAGTTTATTAATATTAATAACCCTGTACCCACATCTTGGCACCTGGCGTTCTCCAGGTATTATGCTTAAATAAATTAATCCAAGTATCACTCATAAATTTACTTAATATTTTAAATCTATTAAAATTAATAAAAATGAATGTGGGATAAATATGAATGTATAAAATTTAAATATAAGTTGGAAATGTAGCATAGAAATTGAACAATAACAGTAGATAAGGAACTTGTTTATCTCTGGACCTCTACTTCCCAAATAATGCCTGGCACACCAGTAGGCTTCCATAAATATTTGGTGACTGACTGAATCAAAAAATTTTGGCATCATAGTAGGTATAAAACAATGACTATAAGTTCAGAAAATCATGGAAATAAGAATCTAATTGAATAAAAATGTGTAAATGTGGATAAATTTGATAATTAGGATATCTTTTATCTGAAGTATATGGAAAATATTCAACTCGGACTATGGCCTGGACCCTAATATTTATCCTAAATTAAAGACAGTTTTTTAGGCATTATAATTCTGAATTACTATAATGATTTTTTGACTTATTTATAAATTGACATTAATATGAATATATTAATAATTTCTAAGTTTGAGACTGTATATTGAGTAATGTAAAATATAAAGTATATTTAGAACTATGCATTTAAGTAAAATTTTTAAGTTATTTTGAATTGTCTATGTTTTAGTTTTAATAAATTATATGAATATATACATATATATTTTTAATTTAGTGCCCCAATGCCATACCTGATTGGAATACACTCCAGCCTAATAGAGGTGAGTACTTTCAAACCTGAGATAGTGATAAATTAATTCATAATAGCAATAGTTAAAACAGTTGTGTTTTGAGAGAATATTAATAGAATAATATAAAGGAGTCATTAGGTTATATTTGGAGTATACTTACATTACTATTGTTTAAAAAGGTAATGTTAAATAACTTTATTTTAGCATGCTAAATAACTTTCTTCAATGGCACAAAATCCATGAAAATCAGTTATATTTGGTAGAAATCAAAATGGTAAGTTTTAAATACTTAAAAAGTTTAGACTTTAAAGAACTACTTTCTTCCATATAATATTTGGGATATTTTACATGTATTCAATTACAAATCTATATTTTGAAAATTAGAATTTATGTTGTTAAGAGTCATAAAGGGAAAATGTTTTGCAAACTTCACTATGATCCACTTTATCATGGTGCTTTTTCAAAATGTGATTTCAATACACTAATCATGAACTTTTAATTAGACTATACCTTTAAAAACTTTAAAAATGGTCAGTCCTGATGGGATTTTAACATGTATTATTTAAAAAAAATAAAATATGTTAGGTTTTTTACACTATTATCTCATGTCAAATTGACATTTGTCACTTGAGTCTTCACTATAGCAAGAAGCCTTGAAATTTTAACACTTTCAGCTTGAAATCAGTGAGATTTCCAGAGCAGACTTCATATGAGGTTAACATCTAAAACAATAAGTAAAAGACTTAGATCATTTGCATAGAAATTAGACTGATTTCAGTTGTATTCAAATACATTTCTTTCTTTCTTTTTTTTTTTTTTTGCTTGTTGTACATACTGTACTTTAATCCACTTTCTGATGTTCAGTCTACATGAGTTAGATTTGGTTTTCTTATCATTTGTTGTCACTGTATCCAACATCAGTCTTCACTTTGCTGATCAGGGAAATGCTGTTTTTTATTTTAAAACTCCTGAGAATCTTGTGAGAGAATCATATCCCTATAGGAGTCCTGAATTACATAAACATGTGTTCTCAGTTTGGTCATTTTTTCCTTTTTGCAGAATCCTTGTTTATTTGTTTAGCCATTAATTAGAAATACATTTTAATGAATTTCTTTAATGTTTATTTTGTTTTTATTAATGTTAAAATCTGGTTTGGACAATATTTTGAATTTATATTTTGTTAATTTTTTAGAAAATTTATTCTTACATGTCATGGTTCCTGTAGTGAAAGGACAAATTGTATAAAATAAAATGTGAATGAATAGGTAATTGATCGGTTGTTAGAGATAGAATATATGACTGGCATTTATTCATCAGCAGGTTAACTTTTAAATAAAATCTAACCATAGTTGGTTGTTACAGTATCCAAAAAGCCATCAAGTTGGATGTTGATATTAGTGTACATGTTTCTTCTTATTTAGGGTATCTGATAGAATATGTAATTTTTCCAATGCATTCATTTATACAGATGAAAAATATTTAAAGTTGATAATTATACCAATTGATGCTACTTTTTAACATAATATTCTACATCAGCTTTTAAAAGAAAACACTCAGCTTTTCCAAGATACTATTGACACAGGGTTAATTTTTAAATATTCAGTTAAGTTTATCAAATGTGTATTGGATACCTCTGGTGAAAATCAGTACGTCTTTAAGGGCCAAATTTAATACTTGCTCCTTAAGTATTGTCTCAGAGAAACAGTACCTTCTAACTTTAAATTGGCTCCTATCCATTAAATGATAGTGATCAAAATTATGGTTAGTTTCACTAAAATCTCTGTACCTTTTATACTCTGGGCTATTCAAACTGAATTAATAGTCAACTTTATTTATTTGGCCTGGTAGAGAATGAGAAAGTATTATAGAAACCTTAGGCATGTCTTTAAACCAGTTGAGTATCATTTAGTAACTTCCTCCTTAATATATTTCAAGATGCCATACATCCTGTAATTCTGTTCTTATTATGTCATTATTAGATTTTTTTCACTAAAATTTCAATCTTTTGTGCTTTCATATTTTATATTAATATGTAATAAGTAAAATACATATCTATTTACATATTTTATATGTGAGACTGATCTAACTAACTTTGTACATTTTATTTGACTGCCGTTACCACTAACTTTTTTTTCTGGAAAGTACCAAAATACTCTCTTACTTTACTTTCTTGGTCAAGACAGTTTCAGCACATTTTATGAGTTTTACTAAGACTTCTAAATATAATTGTTCAAAGATATGCAATTAATGTCCTTTTTAATCTTTTAAAAATTGCTTGAGTAAAAGATGGCTAGAAATCTCTTCTGGTATATAGGATAAGGACATTTTGTTCTTTTTGAAAACTGGACCTTAGTTAGGGTCTAGGTCTTACGGATGAACTCAAAAGACGAAGGTTTATAAGTGATTAGGCAGAGGCTATAAATGTGAGGGTTATATTTGTTTCAATATACAAAGGTCTCTGGATTATCTGACAAAGTTTCACAAGATCATGTGATTGTTGCCACTGTTGTTTCCTTGTGTTAATGTGTATGCTGTACATTCTATTTTTGATTGTTTTAGCATTTTTTAAAATTATTTTATTTTATATAATTCTTACATCATTTTTCATTTTTGCACAATGTATGTGTTTTCATTTTGGTTATATTCCCCATACAATTCCCACCCCCTCATCCTGACCTAATCCCTCCTCTCTTCCCTCCCCCGCCCCCAGTGTGTCTCTGGTTACAGTTGCTTGTTGATTTTGATTTTTTCTTTATTATAATTAGTTTTTTTCGTGGTCCCTTATTTAGGTTTTATAGCCATCCTGCATGCAAGGGTTATGTATAGAGTGGATGTGAAAAATTTACCAATACCATACTGTCTTTCTTTTTTTTTTTTCATGCTGTCTTTCTTAATGACTTCCGGCTAATACACTAGTATTATTTTCTTAACTTTGAAGAAAATGTCAGGTTCTCTTTTCACATTTTGTTACTCTTTCCCTATCCAAGCAAATTTATGAATTTATGGGATACAAAAATATGAGATACAGAAAGTGATACTATTTTATGCTATATAACTTTTTATTCCTGTTTGGGGGAAAAAATCTGAAACATGATTTGGAAGGAAAAGTGGGTAAAATTTACATTGATCAAAAAAAAATTTTAAAGAAATTTAAATGACATACTTTTTTTCCTTATGTAACATCATCATTCTCATTTTAGGAGGTCTCAAGTTTATTGATTTATTGAAATGAATACATTGTTTAGTGGCCCCTTGAACAAAATTTAATATTTAGTTATTAGACTTTTTAAAAATAAGGGCTACTTTAAAAAAAAAACATACATTTCATATTCTGATTTCCCTTTTTTCTAAGTTTACATTCATTTCATCTTTGACATTTATGATAAATCACATTTATGGATTATCTTTGCAGTTTCTATTAAAAAGACAACTAAAATTTAACATGGAAATAAAAATTATAGCAAACTTTTTCCACACAAATGCCATTAATACAAATATATTTTTGCTTTATCAAATAGGTTATTCTTATAGTTATGCTTTTTCCCATTTTGTTACTGTCGTTGCTTACAGATAACCAATTATTTGTGTTTATAAACCATTTCTTACAAAAATGTATGCACATGTAAAGAAAAAGGAAATGGGTTTATTTATAAATGTTTTTGCAATGTCACTATTTTAAGTGGATTTTGGTAATTTCTTAGAAATGACCATCTTCTGAGTGATACTTCAGACTATTTATAATATCTTTTACAAGGTAGATTTCTAGAATCATGTGTCCCACTAGAATCCATATTCTACATATAGACTACAGTTTTTTTAACATAAAAATTAACTAATCTGGACTACCATTTCCCTAACAAATTGAACATTCTGTCTTACATAAAGAGATTTGAAATGCTAAATGGATCAGAGAAATTTCAATCTTGACCAACTTAAGACAAACTTATAGACCAACTTTGACTAATTTAAAATGTCAGATTTAATATTTAATAATTCTCAAAATGGTTGTCTAGAATGTAACTTTTAAAAATACTGTACTGTAATTGACCTATTGCTTTTTAACCTATGTATTTATGAAATTCTGAGTTGATGGATAGATTTCATTAATAAGTTCTTTATTTTCATGAAGTAATAATGCTATATGTTTCACTTAAATAAGAATACTAGAATTATGAAGTTTATTTATACACTATATACTCTAGTTTAAATAGTAAAAGAACAAACTAAATATTTCTTTTAGGAAGAAAATGTGATGAAATTCTTACTTACTGTCATTTTTTTCTACGTAGTGAGAAAACTTTGACTAAGCTGTCAAATAAGTCAGATAATCTGACAGACAAGTTCTATATTTTATATTATAGTTCATATCATAAATATTACCAAAAATGAACTACATATTACTGTCTTGTCATCTTCTTCAATGTTCCTCATCATCGACTTAAATTGAATTGATAAGGAAATATAGTCATCTATGTCATTATTTCTTAGCTTCAGTGTTAACTTACTACCCTACTATTAACTGCTTTATAGTAATCCTGCAATATGCTTCAAATAGTACAAAACTAGCTGCAAGTTCCTGTATCATAGGATTGAAATTAATTTGATAAAATTTAAAAGATAAAATTTTTACAGTTTAATCTTAGCTGTGTCTATTTTTTAAACTGTTGTTGCAATAGCTATTTGGTAGTTAAATTATATTCAATCTCCAAACTATTTAAGTATGTTTAGATGAGCAAACATTCTATTTTAAATATTTTTACCAAATAAATCGAATGGCTGCAGATAAACTTTCTCAAAAAACAAAGTTGTTTATATTCTTTATATAGTCTAGGATTTTTTCTTTCCCTGAGGCCAATGCATTAAGATAATTTTCTCTGTGTCCTTCAGATCGTTATAGTTTTGTAGGAAAATGTGCAAAGCTGTTTATTTATAATTTCTTTTTTAAACAGAGAGTGAAAAATAAATCTTTGGATGATGTGGTCATGTTAAATGTTGACACAAACACTTTAGAGTCACCATTTAATGACTTGAACAACGTGCCGAGTGATGTGGTAAGTCTAAAGGATATTTTGTGATATAAATATGTTTTCTCTCGAACCCTTGAATTAACAGGAGTAATTTTCCCCTCCATTTTTATTTTATCTGAAATGAAAGTGTATGGGGTGTGAGAGGAATTGATGTAAATTCTATATTTAATGTTTTCACCTTTTGGCAGTTGAGGAGATGTTGAATGGAACATTATATCCTTATTGTAAAAGTAGGATCATAATTAAAAAGCTAGATGCATTCATTAGGCAGAGTTTCTTTAAACGTAAGTCTCTTCATCTTATCTTAATCATTATATTACAAAGTACGCATTTCTGTCTGCCTAGTGGCATGTCTTGCAAAAGAATGAGAGAGTTTTTGAAGGCAAGAAGAAGAAGGGGGCCAATTATCGGCTTTTGCTTCCCTGCCACCTGCCAGCGCTTTTCCTTTTAATTAATGATCTGATGGCACTGGTCAATATAATAAGAAATGCTTGTACAGTTGGGGTCAGAAAATTTTAGCTTTGATCTCCCTCAACTTTCTGAAACATTTATTTGTTTTCTCTAAATTATTTCAGTTTTATTTTAATCTTTTCTATCCTGCTGAGGGCCGCAAGAATGAAAACCTACACTGTTTGTCATTTGCTTTGGCAGAGCAAAGACTGCTTACTTAGAATTCTATTTGTAAATTAAACTGCAAGCCCAGTTTGTCATAAAAGACATCTGATCCTTTTGAAATGACGAAAACTGTCTTTTGTCTGTAAAGGCTGATAAATTAAGTGCCAGTTCTCTGCTGGTCTTTGATCTTGCAGTGTGTGTGTGTGTGTGTGTGTGTGTGTGTGTGTGTGCGCGCGCGCGTGCGCGCATCTGTAACTTATAATAGAATATATTTTGTATTTCATATTAAATACTCTCCAAAAGCACCAATTTTGGTCTTCATGTTGCTCAGAACAGGACAAAAATGCAGACTAGTATTGTTTCTGTGTATATTTTAATGGTTGTTTTGAAATATTTTTATAATATAGTTCTAAGTAAACATAACTCCCTTTAAAAATCCTGTTCTTTAAGGATATTAAGATTTGGGAATAAAAAACCTCAGAATATATTTTCTGTAATATATTCTGAAATCATTATCAGGGGATTAAAAAACTTAAACTCAAAAAACATATGAGCCTTGATAATTTTTATACCTGGTGATAGAAAAATGTGATTTTAAAGTAAAAAATCAGATTATTTATGCTTATAAATAACCTAAAATATTTATGATCTTGAAGAAAATTTAATTGAACTACTTTATCTTACTGTGATAAAATTTATGCTATGTATGGACAAATCCAAATCCAGGCCAGTGAAGAATTATATTATCTTTTTAGCTTATTATAAGTAGATTGCCTCATTATAAAATTTTTTCAGAAGCTGCTAGAAGTGATTAGATTTATTCATTTAGAAGTCATCAAAGTATTCTTCATCGGATAGAGAATTATAAAGATAAAATTCCCCTTTTTTGGAATGTTTTCCTTACATGTATGTATTTCCTACTGTTGATGTGTTAAGAGGAACAGATTGTTTGTTTAAAAAAGAAAAGAAAAATTAGAAGAGGAAGAAAAAAGGGGGGAAAGGCCACTTTCCTGTGTCATATTGAAATTTTTACAGTCAGCTTCAATGATTGTTGATCTTTTCTTTGAGGAAAACAGTCTCTATTATTAGTAATCTTTTTGGATGGGTGATTCTTTTTTAATTTGGAATTACTATCTTCCTGTTAGAATTATTTCAATATTAAAACGCATATTTTTATATGTGAAGAAGTTAAGCCACATCTTAAAATATAAGAACCTAGAAATATATAAAAATATAGGAGGGACCAATTTATAGTTTACCTATAAGGGTCAATTAACGAAACCTAACTGGAATATTGAAAAATACAGATATAAAGGAACACTGCAAGGTGGTATACATATAAATCTATGTATACCAGAAAATTAAGGGTCACAGATTAACAGACAAATATGAAGAATGAATAAGTTGATAGAGCTTTGAGGTGGAGCTAGAACTATTTCTAAAGGTATGAAATGTTTTAGTTATAGTCATTTTCTAAAAATATTTTAGGTGATTGTTACCTGATATCTTATAAATTTATTCATCAGTCATTTCATAAACACTTTCTCATCATTTTTCTGAAAACTATCTCATATAATTCTGTAGTAAATACAATAAATTATCCCACCATATTTTCTATGATTATAAATGTTTTAAATGAGAAATGTTAAAATCATAAATGGCTTTACTGATTTGTTTGGGTGTGGTTTTAATGAATAAAATATACTTTAAACCTGAAAAATATTACTGTTGGTATTGTTTGATTATTTGATGAATATACTGATTTTTAAATGGGGGCCTTTTAAAATCATTCACCAAAGCATCTAAATTATACTCACAGGTTAGATGACTTTCTATGCATGTGCACTCTATTATTGTGTCGGCTTGACCAGTGGTCTTGGCTATTCAAAGGTCAGTGGTCACAGTTGTCCTGAATTACTAGTTCTTTTTTCCTGTGGACCCTCTGCTGTGTTGCATGCTGTAATCTTCTTAATGGCTTCATTCCAATATTCACACTTAATATTTTAGATTTATTGACTGTTAGAAATACTACCATGCCAGTAGCAGTTCCGCTACTCTTAAGGTATTTGAAATTGGAAAAATAAATCAGGGCAAGGCTTTCAGGAATCCTTTGTTTTCCTTAAGGGAAGGGAAAAAACTCTCTTCCTGTCTTCTGACAAGAACACTTGTTTTTCAATTTCATCATTTCACTATAGATTTGGATCATTAAAAGAAAAAAACCCAAATGTTACTAGGAGTGATTTTAATGATATTGATTATTACATAGAATAACTTTTAAAAGCATTAATAGATCTGTTAAAATATACTTTTGTAGTTTTTGTCTGTGAATATATTGTGGTTTTATTTTTTAGTGTCTGTGCCAAATAGATACTCTTAAACTTAAAGTGTTTGAAATAAAAAAGTAAATTTTAGAGCGATATAACAATGTCAGTCGAAGTTAGTATTATTGTGTGTTTTTATGGGGTAAAGCCACTTGGACTATATATAACATTTGAAATAGCAAAACATTTAAGAAAATAAACTTTAAATCCCCCTCATTTCAAATGTATACATAAATAAAGTTTTAATATATCATCATTTAATATGTTGTATTTCTGAGATATTACTGCTCATGTTTAGTTTTATTATCATGAACATTTTCAAAAGTAATTTGGAGAATTGCTACTCTTTCAAAAATAATGAATAAGGCAATCTACTTGTTGGAGAATTAATTAAATTTATAATGAAATTTAGGAAATTATCTTCATATAAATATTAAGATGAAACGATTTCAAACTCTTACAGATGAAAGGTTAGAATTGACATCTGAAAAAGTTACATCTAGGAGAATGTTCATTTCTAAAAAAAATCAATTTTGACCTGTATTCCTATATTATCTTTAAATAATTTTAACAGACTGTAAAAAAAAATTATATACTCTGAGATAGGTTAATATCCTTATCCCCAGTTTAGATAAGAAGATGAAGACACAAAAAGTATATTGTTAATGGTGTTTCTAGAGCTTTAGTTCATCTAGTGTGATATCAGACTTACGCTGCAAATACTAGATCATGGTCCCCCTCATATAAATGTGACATACAATGTAAGGAGTATATATTTTTTAATTCATATAGATGTTTTTCAAACTCGTTTCTAATCCAGTTTTAAAAATGTCAGTATGACCTATATGATTTAAATTAGGTTCACCAGCTCTGTTTTAAAAACTCATTTTCTTCTTACGTACAATATTATTGGAAAATGGATTTTCTCTTTTCTGCTATGAAGGTGTGTAGCAAATATAGTACAGTTGAGAGTTAATGCACAATTTACTTTAGCTACCTTGGTATGTATAGGATAGCTTCATTTGGTATAAAACATACTTAATTACTAAACATTGAAACGACCTTCTTGTGAAATGTCATCTAAAATATCGTATATCTTATTGTGAGGCTTTCAAGTGTCACATGAAGGAATAGTTTGTTAGTTTCATTGTGATAAGAAAAGGAAAGACAAATTGCTTCTGATGACCCAAAAAAAAAAAAAATCATTAAAAGTCTAAAGAACTAGGAAAAGGCCCCAAAACTGTGACTTCTTTTTTTTAAATTGAGGTAACAGTTTACAATACTGTATATGTTCCAAAATTTCATTTTCTTACTATGTCCACAACCAAACTCTAAACTCTTGACTTTAAGTAAAATTTTACATCTCTGCATTCAAGTGATTTAACTGATTTGGGAATAAGTTGGAAAAGAATTGGCCTTTTCAGAGAATTTATAAAATTAGCTTTGAAATAAACATTAAAGTATATGAACAAATGTAATTCTTACAATCACACAAATGGTCAATAGGCACATTTAATTCATTGAATATTTTCTCTAATCTAACATGAAGGGTTAATATGTTAAATTGTCATAATATATGGTTTAAAGAGAGGAAAAAGGCCCTAGAGAATATTATATTAGTTCCAGATTTGCCACAGTTTTGCTATAGTCCTTATCATGTTAACAATAGAAGAATTCCATGTCAAATTTATAGATGTGAAGGTTAGAAAGATAACACAATTTCATTTAGATTTTGGAGCAAATTAGAGAAAATATTTTTTAGTTGATAGGAAACAAAAACTGCTTTCATTTTGCTCCTGTAGAAATGTGGTTATGCTCTCAACCTTCAGCTGTTAAAATGTAGGCAACTACATGTGCATTGCTCCTGCCACACTGCCTTGTTGCAGTGCTTTGTAAATAGTAGGTATTAAGTAAATATTGTAGGCAAGAAAATAATTGATTGCATTTCTTTTATTTTTTGTAATAGAAGTTGCTTTTAATGTCCCTGTTTTAGTTAATGCCTAGAACATTTTTATAAGGACACTGTCATCTGACTTTCATAAAATGAAAGGAAGGACCATGGAAGCATGATTAGTATATACTATTGAGGCTATTAATGCAACATTTTATTTCTTCTCTCAGGGAGGGAAATCACGTTATGAGTAATCATCATGCTTCTGAATAGTTACCTTCAGAGATATGATTGTTTAGAAATTGTTTGGAAGTAAAATATTATAGCTTTGCTGTTTTTTTTCTATTTTTCTTGGTGTATATTCTAAATATAAACTTTAAATATAAAATAAAATAAAACCCAAAACTTTATTACAATCATGCAAATATTTAAGTGATCTTTGTGATTTTCTCTCCAGTGAGTAAGAGACTATCCCTCTGACGCAATGATCCAGGCTTTAGCGATTCTTCTCTTTATGTCTCTGCACTTGTATCATTTTATTTTATTTTTTAAATTTTTTTATTTTTTTAAGATTTATTTATTTATATAAGAACTGGGGTACAGGCCAGATGTGTGGGAGGGTGAGAGGATTCATCAGAGACAGAGCAGGGAACACACCAGGCAGACTGACAAATACACTGAGGGGAGCAGCGGGCGAGACAGGAGAGGTCTGCTGCATCGTGTGGTTTTCTCCCCTGCCGGCTGAGATCTAACCCACACTGAAGAAGCTGCAGACAGCTTCACATTGTGGCGCTCAACCACCTGCACCAACAGGGATGCCCACTTGTACCATTTTAAAGGGGATTTATTTTTGTTACTTTTAGTGATTGTGTTTGTGAAGTCCCTGGCTTTCTTACGACTTTTTATTTCCAACTAAATTACCTAGTCTTTCTCTTAACGCCTTTCCCCCCTCTATCATCTTAATAGCTTGCTTCTCTTTTTCTTTTGCTAATATGTAGGGGTGTTTGTGTGTGTAGAGCTACGTATGTATGCATTTAAAATTATTTAGGGGTCTTTCTGGTGGCACAAGGGGTTAAGTCTCAGCACTATTAAGCTATCAGCAGCTACTGCAGCATGAGTTCCATGCTAATTCACATTGCACAGCAGACCTCTCCTGTATGGCCTGCTGTTCCCCTAAGCAGTATATTTCAATAGATCTACCTGCTCTGCTCCCCACTCTGTCTCATGTGAATCTTCTCACCACCTGCACCTCTGGCCTATGCCCCAGTTCTTATAAGCATAAATAAATAAAAATAAATCTTAAAAAAATTTACAGTTCCTAATCTTTTAAGTTCATGACTTTTCCATATTCAAGTGTTTTTGTGTGTGTGTGTGAATTGTGAACAATCACAACAGTTGTTCCAAAATCTTGCTTGATGTCGTAATGACATGGTGAACTTTTATTTTTTTATTTTATTATTTTTTAAAGATTTATTTATTTATACAAACACTGGGTACAGTTAGAAGCGTGGGAGGGTGAGAGAATTCACCAGAGCCAGAACAGGGAGCAGAACAGGCAGGAGGACCGAAGTACACTGCAGAGGGGAGCAGCAGGCTGTAGGAGAGGTCTGCACGCCATGTCGGACCCTTGCCCTGCAGCCTGTGATCGAACCGGCGCTGCAGAGGCTGCAGGCAGCTTCGCAACCCAGCGCTCAACCGCTGCGTCACCAGGGAGGCCCGACATGGTGAACTTTTAAATGAATTTTGTTCCTAGACCCCATCACAAATATTCTGATGCAATTAACTGGAGAAATTACTGTAGATGTGTGCCAGGGGTAGGTTGCTACTTTGCTCATTCATTCATTTAACAAATATTTATTGAGCACTTGCTATGTGACTATATTATGCCAGGAGTTGGGTATAGAGTGATGAACAGAAAGATATATGTTACTCTCCTGGAATTTATAATGTGTTAACACCTTATGTCACAAGTTTGAGAGGAAAAGAACCAAGTTCAGTGGAAGGAATAATAGAGGGGTCCTAAAATACATTAAGGATAAGATCAATAGGCTGGACCTGTTCAAGGCTCAGTGATACAGGAAGAAAAATATGGGGAGCAGCAAGGAATTGCTTTTCATGGTAATACAGAAAATCTTGAGAGCTCAAGTAGTTCTGCTTCCCAGCGTAATAGTAAAGGTAGCAAGCCTGAGGTTATAATTTTCTTATGGTCTGGGAGGAAATGAATGCTGTTCCAGTTCCATTAAGGATTATATTTTAAGTGCCCCAATAGGAGAGACTATGCAGGCAGTCAGGAACTCTTCTTATTTCATGCATCTCAAATATCTTTTGTACTGATTGTTTCCCCTGTATGTGGTATATTAACTAGGATACATACTAAACTGTTATAACATATTATAGGCCTAAAAACTCAATTTATAAAATCAAGAATAGAAATTTGTTTCTCTCCTATATAACAATTAAGAGGTAAGTTGTCTGGACCTGTTGGGGCATTTCTGCCATTTTCAGCATACAGCATCTATCTCCAGTTTTAAGTTACCTGCCTTTGTGCTATTCTTTATCTGCCTTGCCCAGAAGAAGGGATCCAGGTAAGGCCAGTCATATTTTTAGGGACATCATCTTAGTTTGTCACATCTCCCCTAAGCTCACCTTCCATTCTTACGAACCTAGTAGCATGGCTGTACCAAGTCATAAGGATTGTTGAGAGATAGGTAGTTTAACCCAGCTAGGGTTTAGCCCAGTTTAACCTAGTTTAACCCAGCTAGGGTAACTAAGTTACCACAGAAAGGAAGAGTGGATATTGGTAGACTGACATCCATCTCTGCCATAAAGTAAATTGAAGTCAAAATAATTTTAGCCAGACTGACATATGATTCTTACCAGTCTACAAACTTAGACCAGTCTTGGGGATATGGCCAAGCTCAATATGTCAAACATCTTTCTGCAGAATAAGCCTGAATGTTGAATATGAGGAAGCCAAGCAAAGTAAAAAGAGTAGAATGGCATATATGAAAAGATTGCTATGAAGAGGTTAGCAAATTTAAGAAATGGAAAGAAGTCCTGTATAGCAGTCATGAGATAAACCAAAAAGCTCAACCAGGCTGTAGAAATTGACAGGAGATCATTAAAAACCTTTAGTTCTTATTAAGGATCTTTGGAATTTAGTGGAAATTTACTGGAGATTTTTAGCAGAGGATTGGTGTGATCCAGTTTGACTTCTAAAAATATCATCTTGGGTCTGGATCCTGAAGATTACTGGGTACAAGAAATAAAGTAGGCTGTTCAGCTACCATTTACATAATCATATACCATTTGCCAGTAGTCAAGGTGAAAGATAGGATACTTATTGAACTTGATAATAGCAGGGATTTAGAAAAGTAGAGAGATTTAAATCAGTCTTTGAACGTGATGATAGGGGAGATGAGAGAGGGTGAGATGTTAAAGAGAACCTACAAAATTCCTGCTTGAGCATCTGTATGAGTAGAAGTAACATTGATATTAGTAGATACTTACATGACATCAGGCTTGAGGGAGGATAAGAGCATTTTGGTTGACTTGATTTTAAGATGCCTTTGAAAGGAAAACAGTTGTACATGACACCGCATTAGTTAGGTTTAATAGATAATTTAAACATCCGAAGAAATAATGTAATAATATCCTCTAAGAATATATCATATGCTTTTCATTTTAATAAATGTTAAAGGTTACTCTTTTTATCCTTAAATAGAAGCTTGTTAGAAAATTATGTTAAGAGGGAAGGGTTAATTTGGGTCTTAAAACAATGAACTAATTTAGAAGGATTAAGGAAGTATAGGGAAGTAGTATCTAATTCATATGCTAACCATAATATAGCTCATGGTAGAATAAAAATTTTTAATTTTGTGACTTTTTTCTAAAGCAGATGATATTTAAAGCATTAACTTTTCTAAATGTGTGTCGTTTCTAGACAATAGTTGTATTATATAAAAGGATATTTGAAAAATCATAGGTTTTTTTTTTTTAGGTTGTATATTTACCCAAATGTTACTTATTTTTTACGTTCTGTTCTTTACCTGAAGTTTCTCTTTGTGATCCTTAAATGTAGAATTAAAATTTCTGCATATAATGGTTAATTTATTTTTGTTTCAAAAGTTTACCAGAAAGTCAGTAAGAAAAAGATCTGTCACTGCTCTCAAAACTCAGCTCCTTTATATACTCTTCTTCATAACTCAAAGTTGGAATAATTGCTTCATTACTCAGACTGTGGAGGCATTACTTACATTCTTTTAATGTATACTGTTTGCTATGCTTACTCACTTAACTCCCTCCTTTAATTCATAGTTACTTTAGTGCTACAAGGGTAAAAGTGGAGAATTAGTGGTAATATTATTCATTTTGCAATGAACACCTACTGTGATAAATCGCAGGTTATAATTCATCCTATGGATGACTGTGGAGAAGCCTGAATTCTCACTGTAGAAGGAATTTTAAAATTTGATTACAGCAATGAATAATGATCATTTCCAAAATTCTTTTTACTGTTTAACTTTTTGGGGGTTTAATATAATACTTAGACTAAAATATTATTTACAGACTCAAAAATATCACCATAAAATAAAATGTCAGTTTTGAAGTAATTTTTAGCCATTGGAGTTTGAGGCTAGTTTTGTTAAAGATGAAAAGAGAAAGCAATTTATTCTTTTTCAGTATAAACTGAAACATCTTAAGTGCCACATAATAGGATTGTGTCATAAGGTTTCAAATGGTTTTTTCTGAATTTAGACCTAGATATTCATGTAAGCTTTAGGATTTCATGGGAATATGTACATTTATTTAATAACTAAACTTAGAAGCTGGGAAATTAAAGCAAAAATGATATTTTCAAGAGAAAATATTGAAAAATGTAGGAGATACATCACTGTTTTTATAGATAAATACTGCTAAAAGCTAATTAGCACTGCCAGGGCCATGGTGACTGATGATAATTTACTCCAGTGATCTAAAGGACCGGAAAGCAGCAAAGTTGATCCAGTCATTTTATATTAGAGTAATACCCTTATATCTCAAATGGACTTTAAAAGACAGTTTCCTTTTTTACAGGTTATTTTTGAGCGTTTATTTGTGCAAATCAGAACACTTAACTAAGCTGTTTGTTCTTCAGGTCTCTGAAAAACAGTGACAGTTTCTGAAATGATACTAACCCACCTTTTTACCTGAGTCAAGGAAAAACTCTTGACTTTTCCTTGTGAAATGATGTAGAAAGAGCCAAAGGAAAATATCATATTTCTTGATAGGCAGTTATTTAGATTCCTATATCTGTGTGGAATTAGGTATTACACTCTTATGGAATAGCACTATCCAATAGGAATATAATATGAGCCACATATGAAATATAAATATTTTTAGTAGCCACATTAAAAAAGCAAAAGAAATAAATTAATTTTAATTATGTATTTATTTAACCCAATATATTAAAATATTTTGTTATGTAATCAGTATAAAAATTGTTCAGATATTTTACATTTTAGGGACAATAATCCTTCAAAATTCAGTGTTTATTTTACACTTAAGGGAAATCTCAGTTTGTTCTAGCCACATTTTGTGGTTTCTGGATTGGAACAACACAGTATTATAGAACAAGTATTACACTTTTATTTCCTTATTTTCTTCGGAACTCCTGAGGGAGCTTGGAAACTATCATGGACTGACAGATTTTGCAAATGCAGGCCACATAATTATGATTTGGCTAGGAAGAGCTTGTGGCAATATGTTTAATATCCCAGATAATTTAAGCAACAATTAAGCAATCAAGGATTTGGGGTAACACACAGCAAGGAGTAGTTTGACCTGCTTTCACTCTTTATGAACTTTAGTATCCTAAAATGCTTGTTTTGTGGATAACAATTGTCAATTTCATATTTCCTTTTATTTTATTAAAAATAATTTATTCTTTTAATTGTGTTAACATTAGGATTCTCCCCTTCAGGTATTGCCACTGTAGGGTACCCTCCTCCATATCATTCGTAGTCCACTACCAAAGTCCATTGTGCTTCGTTCCCTATTTGTTCTTGTTTCATGTTTTATTGACTACATGTTCAAGAAATTTCTTTTGCAAAGATATAACATGACTTTTTTTTTTTTACTTTCTAAACTAAAAACTAAAAAAAAAAAAATCCAGCCATTTACTTTTTATAATTTGGAAGGCTGGAATAATATTCCTTCTGTCAAGAGCCTTTTTTCTTGGGGGCAATAATTAATTACAAGCATTCACTCCCATTGGATTCTCTTGAAAGTTATTTGAGACTTATTTAACAAATAAGATTATTACAAACTTCAGAATAAAGGGCTTTAAGTTAGAAGATTTGATTTCATATCCTTCAGGTATATTTATTGTTTGAATCTGAGGTTACCTAAAAATGTACATTTATTGAGGTTATATTTTAATAATAAAAGCTTCCTCTTAAATGAATCCAGGTTTATGCACTTTGTGGGCTAAGTGAATTAGGCTCTAAACTTTTATCTGAATCTATAGAGCTTGGATATAAATTGAAAAGATCACAGCTATCGGGAGAAGACCTATACTGCAAAGGCTTTTCTGCATAGATTATGAATATCATAACTCAATAATTTTTTCAAAACTATGGTTATAATTGGACCCAATGGGGGTCTTTTTCTTTGATCAGATCACAGTAACTGTGACTTTACATTGGAAAATGTCACTTCTGTGAAGGTTTATCACCTGTAGAGCTGGTCTTTCCTCTGATGCTATGTTCATATCTCATTAGTATTATTCAAAGTTTAGTTGTTAATTAGGCTGACACTTCAATTACAATCATCATCTACAAGAGTAGTCAGGACTGTTTGCATGAAGAAATAAAAATATTCCTCTTAGGGTAGCATATGTAAAGGAGAAAGGGTATTTATTATCTGGCAATTGTGTAAAGATAAGAACATTTTCTGTTCTGTTAAGGGAGCAATCCAACCAGAGTTTATCCCGTCATCTTTTTTTTCTTAAGAAAATAATTTTATATTCTTCATGTTTACATGTAAAGCATTAATATAGAGTATATATACCATTGATATTTTAAGTATACATAGTGTAGTTACCTATTATGTGTGTAAGAAATTGGTCAAGTCAATTCCATTCATGGGAACATACCACATCACTCCCTCCATTAAAAAATAAGAGTATGTTTCCTTCAGTAGTATGGTCTCAAAAAGTGTTCATCTAAGCTAAGTTTGTTTATAAGTAATAGACATTCCTTAAAATATACATAACTTGAAATTACAGGATAAAAGTGTATAATAAATTATAGCAAATGTAAGTGCTGTTTAAAAGTAACACACATTTCTAGATTATAAATTTTTCTTGGCTTTAAATACTATTTTAATCTGATTGTTGGTTCATAAGGCAAGAATATTGAACTCAAGCACAGCATATAGTAATGGAAAAGACTAGACAGCTCTGGATTTATGTCATAGTTTTGCCACTTATTAGATATATAGTAAGGGCAAAGTGAGTCACATCTTTGAGACCCAATATTTTCTGTCACAAATGATAATATGAATGTCTTTTTCAGAAGATTGTTGTGAGATTAAATGAGACAGTGTATAACATTTATATAACAATTTTCCATTCATTGTAAGATCTCGGTAACTTTAATTTCTCTCCTCCTTTTTAAAATCTAATGATAGTGAAAATACAAAACAAATGACTGGAAAATTACATATGCAGTGAGGTTTCCAAAAATATTAAATGGTAAATGATCCTAGAGGACCTGTAACAAAATAACCTTACTTAGTAAGTGAATGATACCCAACTGACTTCATCTCAAAACAAGTAAACAGCATGTTGTAATTGCTAAAATTCTCCAGAAAAGTGGCTCACAGGCAGTTTACTGTAAAATAATTAAAGCTTATTTATGTCAAGAGGCCTTGGGAAAAAAAGAGAGCATAAACCAATTTGCATTAGCACGTTACTATAGGCTCCTGCTTTCGTTTCAATTAACAGACCAGCAGGTGCTCTCTGCAGTTAAAAAGATAAGCTATCAGGGAGGAGGATGAGTTTTTGGCTGACCTGCAGACACTGTGGTTTGCCTGCTGATTGGGTTCGTACCTCGCTGTACCAATTTCTGAGGTGTTAATTTAACTGTTCCTCTCTGTCATGCAGGTCTCGGCCCTGAAAAATAAACTGAAGAAGCAGTCTACAGCTACGGGTGATGGCGTAGCCAGGGCCTTTCTTAGGGCACAGGCTGCTTTGTTTGGATCCTACAGAGATGCTCTGAGATACAAACCTGTAAGCATTTTTTCCATTACTATTTTAATTTGGTTTTGTGTGGTTCTTTGGAATGGGGCAGAAAAAAGAAACATCACTTTATTATCACACTTCAAAAAGTACCATAACATTGTTTTAAAATCCAAAAACGTGATTTAAAACAGGCTCTATTTGCAGTTTAACTAGTGCTAGTTCTTTTAGTAAGCTTCAGTCACATTTCCTGCATTGTTTTGCCTATCACCTTACTCATCGTTCTACAATTGGAATACTGGCCTCTTTACTAATTAATGACATGGATTAATGCATTTTAGTGCATTAATACCTGATTTTAATACCTGATTTTTTAATACCTGATTTTAATGTTAAGGTCATTAAGCTATTAATCAGAAAGTTAAATTTTCTAGATTAATTAGTTTAGAAATTACAACTACAAAGTGAAAGTTTAAAAATGTTAGAACTTGAAAATGTTATAATATTTGGAAATTATTATCTTACTAATTAATAATAAATTTCTTACTAAGTTTATCTATTTAACATAGCCTAGCTAATTTTGTTGTAATACCCTAAGATTATCATTATGTATAGTTGTAGCCAAGTTTTAGGTGGTTCAAAAAGTATAAATCAAATCAAAAAGTATAAATTCTCTCTGAATTATTGGTTAAATCTCTTACTCTGACCTTTCTATGAAAAGATAAATAAGTTCTAGTGGGTAAAAAACGTTGACTTAGTCATAAAAAGGCCTATTATCTAATAGGAATTCCACCAGTATTAAGCTGTGTATCTTTCACCCATTTCCTTAGTCTCTCTAGACTTCTATCACAATTGTAGGATGAAAATTCTTTCTCCTTCACCGTCTACCTTTCAGGATTGATGTGTAAACCCTGTCGTACTGTGAGGAACTAAACAAATATGATTGAGTTAGACCCTTTCTAAACTGACTTCCCAATTAGTCGGTCCCATCTACTGGCTCTTATACTTCTGAAGAGTTATTGGAAAGAGTCTTTAAATGTATGTATGTGCAGATCAGCTGCTGTCTTTAGATAATTACCTATATCTACTTTGCATGCTAATCTTCTTGAAATATGCATTTTTAAAAACATTATATACCGTGCATAGTTTGCATATCTAATATGTCCATCACAAGGGGGAGTTTTCAAAATTGATTTACAGTAAGAGACTGTAGTCACCCATCCTATGTTATGCATATTCCTATTCAAATTATTGAACATTAGCTAGAATATAAAAATGATATTGAAAGACAAAATTAGTGTTTAATTACAGTTGTCATTTTTTTTAAGAGGGATGATTTCAGGTTTACAATACAGAAGGAAGAAAAAGCTATCACTCTTTGAATTTTACAACACTTAAGCACTTGATAGTCTGTAAACTACATTTCCCATTTTAACTTTGTGAAAGATTTCAGATTTGAAAAATGGAGAAAATTGAAATTTTTGTGCATGTTTAAATGATCAGTGGTTGAAATTATAAAAAAATATTCCATCTTTAAAATTAATTATTGTTTAATTTTTCTCCTCTGCACATAATTAACAGATAGGGCTAAAATTTTCAATGACTTGATTTTTTTTAACATCTCAAAAGCAGATTCTAGTATCTGCTGGAAAATACATAATTTCATCATATTTGATATTTTCTTTTTCTACTGCTAGTTCTTTCTGGAAGTTGGAGTTAGTATTTTCATTTCAGTATGTATTTCTTCTGACTCAATCTTTGAACAAAAGCTTAACATTAAAAGTATACTCAATTTATTTAGACAATTTTTCTATTTATTTTTAAAAGACCGTTTTTAAGAAAAATGATTTATTTTTGGTTTTTTAAGCATTATATTTACAAATAAGCCTGATTTCTGGTTTATTAAAAAAGTATATTTTTATTCTATGAACTCATTTTTTTAATTTATATGATAGGTGTATTATCTCTGATATATAAAATATGATTGATTTTAAAGAAAGGACCACACTATCAAAGTTACAATTTTTCATGGTTCTGTCTCTTTTCTTTTTTAAAAAGATTTATTTATTTATTTATGCAAGCACTGGGTACAGTCAGAAGTGCGGGAGGGTGAGAGAATTCACCAGAGCCAGAGCAGGGAGCAGAGCAGGCAGAAGGACTGAAGTACACTGCTGAGGGGAGCAGCGGGCAGCAGGAGAGGTCTGCGCGCCATGCAGGACCCTCCTTTGGTGACTGGGGAGCAGCCGGGGATCAAACCAGCGCCGCAGAGGCTTCGGGCAGCGTCGCAACTCAGTGCTCAACCGCTGCGCCACTGGGGAGGCCCGGTCCTGTCTCTTTTTATCAATGCATTTTAGTAGTATACTCTAGCTATTAGAGTACAACTAAAATAACTTTAAATGGATATGAATTCTTTAAGTAGTATTACTTTCAAACTATTGTGTGTTTATACACATATAAAAATAAACCATTTTTTCTTTACATTTGACAAAATCAAGCTTTCACACTTGACCTATGAGTCTCAGGAACAATTCTGTCACCTGGCATTCAAGGCCAGATTAACAAACCATCTGTGTCTTCCTTTATTTTTTTCCTAAATTTTAAGCTCAGTTCAGAGAGTTTTGCTTGAGACTCCAAATGTGCTAAGATTTTTAGGTTCCCTAACCCTTATTTATAATGTATTTCCTTCCTGGCAGTGTTTTTTATCTTTTTGCTTTTAGTGGCCACTTATTTCCTTCCTGATTCTTCCTATGAATTCATTATTAACACATTTTTCTCCCTTTCTCATATATGACTTACATTGTAATTCTTACATTATTACTTTCACTGATATTCATAATTATTAATTGCTGTGAAAACAATAACTGACTATTAAGCACCTATTGGGTACTAAACATTGATAGGCCCTTTAGATAAACTCATTTAATCATAACAAGCCTTCAAAATAGTACCCTTTTCATTTTAAAGATAAGGAAAATAATGTGCATAGAGCTTCAATAGCCTAATTAAGACTCCCCAGCTAATAAATGTAAGGCCTGCATTTTAACATTTTCCACAGTCCCACTCTCACTCCACTGTGGCATGTTTCTATCCTCTCTGATCTCCATTATCCTACAAGAGTTGGGGTACAGGCCAGAGGTATGGGGGGGTGTGAGGATTCACTACAGACAGAGTAGGGAGCAGAACAGGCAGATTGACTGAAATACACTGCTGAGGGGAGCAGCACGCAAGTCAGGAGCTGTCTGCTCCACCATGTGGGTAGGCCTTGGATAACTTCATAGGTTGCATCTTAATCCCTTGTGCCACCAGGGAGGCCCCGTAATATACATTTCAATTTATGTTATCTACCTTGGGTAATTGCCAGTTATCAAACTGATTGACCATTTTCCCTCCAGTCTTCTACAGTAGTACTGGAGAACCAGTTTTCTATGAATTATGAGACAAAGCCTCCTTGATTATTTGATATTTTCAAATGCAAATGCAAAATATATATGATAAATTGTGCCCAAGAGTAACTTATTTTATATATTAAGCACTTGGAATGTCTGAATGACAACACTAAATATGTTGATACTTTTCGCATAGTGCCTAATTTACACTCTCAAAAGGACCCATTGGCATGATTGACAAACAGATTGTATTTGCTCTTAATTACAGAGAAAAATAAAAAAATCCCTTAAAGTTGTTGGGGAGTGATTTAAATAAAATAATAACAGAATATTTTTCTTCTTTCAGAAGATTTAGCCAGCAGCAAGTTAACTGTTTTGTTTTGTTTTTTATTTTTACAAGTATATCTCTTATTTCAAATATACATTTTGTTTTAGAATACTTTAGACTTTCACAAAAATTGTTATGATAGTACAGAGTTCCCATACACCTCATAACCAATTTCCCAGATTATTAATGTCTTACATTTATATGGCATATTTGTCATGAATAGTGAATCAACATTGGTAAATTATTAACTAACACCCATAGTTTTACCTTAAGTTTTTCCTTAAGTCCTTATTGCTATCCCAGGATCTTCCCAGGTTACTACATTACATTTAATTAGTTATCCTGTTTCCTTGTGTCCCTCTTAGCTGTGATAGTATCTCACACTTTTCTTATACTGGTCAGTAATTTTTATTTTTTTTACTGGCCAGTACTTTTATAGAATGTTATTAAGTTAGGGGTTGTCCAATGTTTTTTCTTTTTTCCTTTTCCAAGTTATGTTTATTGAGATAAGATAGGTTGCCTTTTTAAGAACCAAAAATGTAAGTTCAAATTAATGTGCTAATAAATAAGTTGAAGAAATACACTGAGCACAGACTCTTGAACCAGACTTCCTGGGTTAGATTCCTCACTTTGTGACTAGTTGTATTACTATGAGCAGTACAATCTCCTCATGTATTAATACTAGATAATGCTAATTGGGTTGTTAGAGGGTAAAGTGAGTTTATATATTTAAGAACAGTCCCTAACATATAGTCAATACTTTATATGTAGCTGCTATTATTAAAAATGAAATTTAAAAAAACAGTACATTTGGTAAGGAAAATCCTTTTTTTTTGTTTAAAAAAATAACTTATGATCCTAAAAAAAAGTTATTGTTAATATGAGAATACTTTTAAATGATTGCAGTAAATTACTAATAAAGGGTCTTCAGTTGAACCTATTTGGATTATTTGTCTCACAGCTATGAAAGTCTAGTTTTGACCAACAGCTAATGCTAAAGAAATATTTGCCTGAGCTAAAATATTGTTAGTTAGCATTGGAGTTAACTCTCAAATTCACTCCTTTCAATAGTTAGGATGGTGTCATTTCTATCAATCAGGCAAGCTTTTCAGTGCTGCCATAAACCTTGCTAATAGATAAAAAGTAAATACCTTTTAAAATTAAGTTTGGTTAGTAATCTGGAACTCTACTTGCAAATCCAAAGATTTGTCCTTCAGACATTTTTTGGATTATATTCCTTTAAAACATTATCAATAAGTAATGTATTTAGTGATTAAACTCAAGCAGTTTAAGCTCAGGTTGGCATCCAGAATTTAAGTGGCCATTCACTGAATCTTGACCATAAAGCTTCCACTTAACATTTTGTAACTGTCAACTTATTAGAGACTTAAAAATCCATGTTGAAAATTACCATCTATTCACCCCTCCAAATTTAATGGTTACTAAAAACATTTGAGGCATCCACTTATCTCATTACCTTAAGTTTGAGTATGGACCTTTTGACTTTACAGGTGGTTGCTATCAAGAAATATTTGGTGTATAGTTTTCTGATGAAATTTGACTGTTTTCATGGCACATTTTTTCTTTTTTTAATTGTCAGGGAATTTTTGTTTAATTACAGAAGTCATTTTCTGCCACTACATTATCGTATCTTATTAAAATACCTTAGGTAGTAGTGTCATGTGATTCCTAGGACATCAGCTCTAAGAGAAGCTTTTCCCTTCTATTATTAGTCATATGACAAATAACTGAATGTGACAGAATTCTATGGATAATCTTGAATATTCTCTTACTTGTTTTAAAAAGTAGATGAAGTATGAGCTTTGGTATTTTAACTGTTGTTAATAACAAATTTCTTAACAAGTCTGATCATAGAGTATCGAATATGTTGTTGATTTTTTTTCTTAGTATTTATTTGTTGACTGACATGATACTTAAATTTCATGGCAAGTAATGTCAGTGCTTCCTTTCTGGAAATTTTGGTTTCTATGATAAAGAATTCATTCCTGGGCCTCCCCGGTGGCGCAGCAGTTGAGCGCTGGGTTGCGAAGCTGCCTGCAGTCTCTGCAGCGCCGTTTTGATCCCCCGGCTGCTCCCCGGCCACTGGAGGAGGGTCTCACATGGCGCGCAGACCTCTCCTGCCGCCAGCCGTTCCTCTCAGCAGTGTACTTCAGTTCTTCTGCCTGCTCTGCTCCCCGCTCTGGCTCTGGTGAATTCTCTCACCCACCTGCGCTTCTGACTGTACCCAATGCTTGTATAAATAAATAAATCTTAAAAAAAAAAAGACTTTATAAAAAAAAAAAACAGAATTCATTCCTACTCTAGTACAAATTATATTTATCTTACTTCCTTCCATGGTCTTTTGCGTAAAACTGCATCCAAATGGTTTTTATTCTGATTCATTTCTGTTGTTTCATCACTCATTTCATGGAGCAAAAGATTCAGTTGCTCTTCCACAACACCTGCATTTCTTTTTTTTTTTTTTTTTTGTGAAGGTGCTTTTCTTTTTTTTTAAATAAATTTTATTTTTATATTCCCCATACAATTGCAATCCCCTTATTTTGACCACAATCCCTCCCCTCCCCATTCCCCACCACCCATAGAGTGTCTCTGGTTCATAGTTTTTTGTTGATTTTGATTTTCACTTTCTTAAAGTTATTAATTTTCCTGGTCCCTTATTTAAGTTTTCTAGATTCCTGCTATGAGTGAGACTATCCAGTATTTTTCTTTCTGGCTTATTTCGCTGAGCATGATCCCTTCCAGCGCCATCCATGTTGCTGCAAATTGCATGTGTTTATCTTTTTTGAATGCTGAGTAATATTCCATGGTGTATATGTACCACATCTTCTTGATCCAGTCATGTATTTTTGGGCATTTGGGTTGTTTCCAAAGCTTAGCTATTGTAAACAGTGCTGCTATAAACATAGGGGTGCAGGTGCTCTTTGGAATTGATGTTTCTATGTCCTTTGGGTAAATACCTAGGAGTGGAATTGCTGGATCATATGGAAGCTCTATGTTTAGTACGTTCAAAAATCTCCACACAGCTCTCCATAGTGGTTGGACCAGTTTGCACTCCCACCAACAGTGCAACACCTGCATTTCTTATGAAGTATTTTTGTTTACTACCTTTTTATTTTCTCCTGATTATTCTATGTGTGTGTGTATGTGTATATATACACATACCTTTACTTTTTCTGTCAGTATACATTATAATTTAAAAAAACAGTTTATACATAAATATTTCTCAGATGCGTAAATATTTTTCCCTAATTGGAGTGATGGGCTTATCTTGAATACTTAGCTCTATGCAGACAGTTCCTAAATATATGTTAAATGACAAATTTTTCACACTCAAGTTTCTAACTTTGTGCTACTGCTACATATCTCATATTCTCATTCATTTCCCTTGCTTTGAGACTTTCTGTGCCCATGCTCTCCATTCCCTCCAATTAAAAGAATTGCTTGCCTATAATATAGAAAGTTCTAACATAGAAAGTTGACTCTTTTCAGTTAGAAATAGAACTTTAGGACTGAAAAGCATTTTCCAGCAATGTTAATCACAACTTTTAGATCACTGATGGTAATAAAATACATTTCACATGTCTGGGGTCTTGGGGCACAGGGTAAAATCCCCCACCCCTCTGGATTCTTTTCAAGCTATGCAAGTAATCAGAACAGCATCAAATGGGTTAGCAAAGGAAAATCATTTTCACAGTATACAAGTAGAGATTTACATGGTTGTAAACTGTAGAGAAAAATGGAGCAGATCAGGAAGAGTTATCTTGTGTTGAAGGACCTAGGGCATCAAGGAGATGGGTGGGTGGGAGATTTCATATGACAAGGTGAGGATGACCTCTTTCTTATAGTAAAAGATTAGTCATAGTAAAGGATTAGCTTTTCAGAAAGGGTGGACATATTCAGTAATAAACCTACACCTAGATGATACCCCCAAATTACATAAAATAAAAAAGAAGAAGCAGTGATTGCTTCTTCTCTTAAGAAATGGACAAACAACTCAGGAAAGAACAGAATTCTTAGGCTCTGGGACCTTTACTGAATTTAACATAAAAACATCTGCATTCTTCAGGTAACAGAATAGACTTCTGAGGATCACTGGGTCTTAAGTGGTCTTTAGTTTCCCATACCAAGGAGACACTCACTGTAAGAAGCCTATGGTAACTGACAATATTGAGAAAAACCTATTTGACCTTTTTGAGGAGACTGACCCCACAGGGGGGGTAAAAATCCGTCAACTAAAGCTAAAATTATCAGTAGTAATGATCAATTAGTAATATCAATTATGTAGTTTGAGCTCCCACTAAAGGCAAACTGGGAAAGAAGTAGTAAACCATCATTATTTTCAGAGGACATGATAATATGCATACAAAATCCTAAATATTCCACTGATAAACTATTAGAAACAAAGAATCAGTACAGTGAAGTGGCAAGCCTTAAAATTCAGTACACAGAAGTCTGTGTGTTCCTGTATGCAGACAATGAACTAGTAAAGAAAGAAACCAAGAAATGATTTACAGTTACATCAAAAAAAGAATTAAGTACCTAGGAATTAACAAAGGTGAAGAATGGCTTCTACAATCAAAATTATAGAGACCACTTTTTAAATAAAGACCATTTTTTAAACACACAACAAAATGGAATGTTATTCCATGCTCATGGATTGGAGGAATCAACATTATTAAAATGGCCATTTGACCCAAAGTAATACACGTGTTTAATGCAAGTCCTCTCATAATTCCAATAGCTTTCTTCAAGGAAACAGAGCAAACATTACTGAAATTTGTGTGGAACCACAAAAGACCCGCAATAACCAAAGAAATTCTGGCAAAAATAGAATAATGGAGGTATTACTCTATACAACAAAGGTATTAACTATACAACAAAGTTATAGTACACAGGAGTACATTTTATTGAAGAATTCAATCAGGATGAAAATAGAAATTGTTGGAATTTTTTATGTATACATGCTACTTTAATACCCATAATTTAATTACATTGTCTTTGTTTTTAGAGGATTTATTCTAAAGGATTACATTAGCAGATTCTGAGGGAATGAAACTGAGCAATTTTCAGAATCTAAAAGAACCTCAAATAACAACTTATAGTAGAGCTTGTCAGTCGAGAAATATTTGTACTAGCTTGAACTCCAACTATTATGTTAAAATGGTCTGACTCCTTTTAGACTTTAAGCACCTGGAAATTGATTCTGTCTAATATTTCCTCAAAGACTTTACATGTACCACTTTAGAAAAATTGGTGCTTTCTAACTGACTTTTTACTGACATCTAGAAATTCTTTATTTCTGTGTAGGGGGAGCCCATCACTTTCTGTGAGGAAAGTTTTGTAAAGCATCGCTCAAGTCTGATGAAACAGTTCTTGGAAACTGCAGTTAACCTCCAACTTTTTAAGCAGGTAAGAGTGGACCTCATCATTTTCTTCTTTAACAGATATTACAAAAATGTGTTGCATGTTTTTCTTACTATAAAATTATGTCTGAATCCTATGTAATATCTTTTCTAGAGTTTCAAAGTTTTTTTCCTTTTTGTAACCTTATGGTATGTCACTCCAAAATATGTAATAATAAATTTGCTATTAAAAAATCCCTAATCAAGGGCCTCCCTGGTGGCACAAGGGGTTAACGCAGCCTACAAGGCTGTCTGCAGCCACTGCAGCATGAGTTCGATCTCCAGCCAGGGAGCTACCCACATGGACAGCAGACCTCTCCTGACTCGCCCGCTGCTCCCCTCAGCAGTGTATTTCATTCAATCTGCCTTTTCTGTTCCCCATTCTGTGTCTGGTGAATCCTCTCAACCCCCACACCTCTGGCCTGTATCACAGTTTTTGTATGCATAAATAAATAAAATCTTAAAAAAAAATCCCTAATCAAAAGTTGCTGAGCTGCTGGTATGGAAGGATTTACATTGTGGAAGGATTTACATGCTCAATAGAAAAAGTAATATCACAGGACCTCCCTGGTGGCGCAGGCAGTTGAGTGCCGGCCTGTGAAGCTGTCCACAGCCTCTGCAGTGAGGGTTTGATCCCGGGCCAGCAGTCGAGAATCCCACATGGCAAAGCAGACCTCTCCTGTCTCGCCCGCTGCTCCCCTCAGCAGCGTATTTCAGTCTGCCTGTTCTGTTTCCCACTCTGCCTTTGGTGAATCCTCTCACCCTCCCATGCATCTGGCCTGTACCACAGTTTTTGTATAAATAAATAAATTTAAAAAAAAAAGAAAAAGTAATATCACTAGTTTTATGTGAAGAATCTGAGGAGTTATTTTGGCACAGTAGATTGATATGGTAAAGAAACCATATTTTTATAGTGCAGTCACAATATAGTCTAGTATATGAACATTCATAATTAGGTAACTTTTTAAGGTTTGTAAAACCTCATAAATATAAATTTAAAATTCATAAAAATTATAGTTATATGGTTTATCTTCACTTAGAAAATATAATCGTCATCTCAAAAAGCAGTGGCTAAAATCAGAATCAGAACACTTATGCCCGGTTCTTTTTATCCCATAGTGTGATCATAGCAAGTCTCTTAATTCACACTGCCTTAGTTTCTGTTTACATAATTTTAATTTATTTTAAATGAAATTTTTAAAAAATATTTTTATTGCATTAATATTGGTTTACATCATTGTTTCCATAATAGAAGTGTAAGACACCCCCTTCAGGCATAAATTAAATTTTTAACACTTGTTTCTTTTATTCCACATGACAATTTTTAAGTGTAAGGTTAGCAGTGTGAATTCAACATTTAATGAAGACCTAAGTATGTTATATATAAACTGTACTGAAGTCTAGGATACAAAATGAATAAAATTTCAATTTTCCCCAAAAGACTGTTATGTCACTGATTATTTTCTATCTAGTTGATCTGTCCAACACTGAAAGTTTCCATCTGAAAATGGGGTCACCCATTACCATTAGACCTCCTAGCATACACAACTGAGTGAAAAGGAAAAAAAAAGAAAAAACAGTATAAAAATTTAGACAGTGAGACACCAAACTGACATTACTGGATAGAGACAAGTTTCTTAAGAGATAAATAACTTTGACTTTTATAATTAATAACTTGATATTCAAAACACACCCTGTATTACATATTTGCAATGCATATGAATCACAGAATGATTAGAATCTTGAATATAAAGACACAAACTCTTGCATATTAGTAAAAAATGTGGGCCTCCCCCGTGGTGCAGCGGTTGAGCGCTGGGTTGCGAAGCTGCCCGCAGCCTCTGCAGCACCGGTTCAATCCCCAGCTGCCGGGTGAGGGTCCCACATGGCGCGCAGACCACCTGCTGCCCACTGCTCCCCTCAGCAGTGTATTTTGTCAGTCTGCCTGTTCTGTTCCCTCCTCTGGCTCTGGTGAATTCTCTCACCCTCCTGGGCTTCTGACTGTACCCAGTGCTTGCATAAATAAATAAATAAATAAATAAATCCTTTAAAAAAAATGTATGGAATGATTATGCAAAATACTCTAATAAACAGATGCAAATAAAAACCTGAATGACAGTAAAGATAGACAATATAATTAACCTCATTTGTAATCAGAAAACAGCAAATAAAAAAACACAGTGATTTATCACCTCATAATCATCAGATTGGCTGTTTTAAAAACTTGAAAATCATGAGTTTTAGTAAAGCCATGGCTCAGAAGACCAAATTTTAACTATATGAAGGGTAAATTTACATGAGTTGTTTAGAATACACTTTGGCATGAGCACTTAATCGTGTGAATTTTTTATGACCTAATAATAACTGAATTGTTGACCAAAAATCATCTACCCAAATTGGTCATAATAGCAGAATTCTGCCAGTAATCTTAGACTACTCATCAATATTAAAATGAATAAATCACTATTTACGCAATAGAAATTATATAACAGGAAAATGAGTATAGCAAAACTGGAAATGAGTGAATTAAGTGACAGGAATGATAATGCCTTTTATGTAATGCCCAAAAACAGAAAAAATAAATAATGTATTATTTGGAGAAACATGCTAAAACCAGAAAGACAAAGAAAGGATAAACTAGAATTTCGGTCTTAAAAAGGAGACACCTTTTCAGAGGAAGGAGGGACATTCTAAGGAAGGGAATGTTCTGGTAGTTTGCTTTATCATTGTTATTTAAACTATTAGTTCTTTAAGTTATTGATATTTAAATTATGTAAGTATTATATAAAAGCATATTTTTAATGTTTCCAGATTAATCAATAATAGACTGTGTTCTCATTGGTAGGTAATTTCTTAACCTCTTTAGGTCTCAGTGTCTGTATCTATAATATAAGTTAGACCAAAAGTTCACTAAGTTTTAGATACCTTTTGGCTCTAACATTCCTTGATATCATGAAATAAACACAGCTAAGACAGATGATAGTAGGTTCCATTTGGATAAATTCCTCTCTAGATAATGGATTTGGAAGAAATCCCAGAAACAGATTCTTAAATCCACAACTCTGACATCACCATCTTTGTTTAGCTAGCAGCTTTGCAAAGATTTTAGGCCATTATTTTTATGTCTTACCTTTATCTCACATTATACTTACACAATAATGGAAGTTATTTTCTGGTACATGTTGCTTATTATTATAGTCATCAGCTTTGAATTTTTTTCTGCATATTTTATTTTCCAGGCTCCCTTGACTAAGGACCATGACTGAACTTTTGTGTCCATCCAGGAAGAGCCTAGTATAGAACTACAAATTTTATAGGATCTTCATGAATATAACCCCTGTTTTAGATCTTTTATTCTTCCCTCCAAAAAATAATTCATCTTGCCCATATTCTTAATTTGTCAGGGAGGAAAATGATCGGAAAGATTCAAATAGGAAAAACCTCTTCTAGTGTTCCTCCAAATCCCTTTCCTACCTTTTTTCAAAAAGTAATTTTAAGGTGCCTTTCTCAGAGTTTTCTATCTAACCAAATGCCCTCATGGTAGAAGAAAATACATGTTTATTTAAGAGGAATGGAGATGTGTCTTTTGGAGCCCACTGACTAGGATAACATTTCATGAGTCTTTGGTATTATTTGAAAACATTCATACATATTGTGCATTCCAGATCACAATAAAGCTATGATTATTTTAAACTGAAAGCATTTTAAATGAATTATTGGGTAGTTTACCCTTCTTTTTACTTCATCATTAAGTAAAGTTTTTAATTACATACATCATATTCATATCATATTGGCTTTGAGTTCCTGGTCACTCCACTGTATGTCACCAGTGGTTTGCCTGCTCCCGCTGTTAGTAACATCAACTCTGGATTCCAACACTTTTGCATTGTACTCGAGGTCCGCCACTTTCTTAAAATAAAACAGAAAGCAAGATGCTCAGTCATTCGCTAGACTTTAAATCCTTGCCTAGCTTTTTTTAATATAGTTTTAATATCCAAATATATTGAATATTCCTTCAAACTTTATATAAGGTAAAGTTGTGTGTATACTGTGCCATACTACTAGTATTAATTTCGTTTCCTGTCATTCTTCCATAGACTACTCAAAGATCAATCCTTATATTACCAGTCATTTTCCTTCCTCCATCTCTGTTCCCTTAGAATTGTGTTCATGTTTGACTTATAAAAGTTTTCCTATGACATGATTGTCATGCATCTGTTTTTCATATCTTCCTTCACCTAAGTTTTTCTTCTCATTACTATGTCTGCACTCTTTTCTTTGTGTCTGTATTGCTTTGAAAACATTGTTATCTACTTTTAAGAATTAAATCCACAACTCTGACATCACCATCTTTGTTTAGCAAGCAGCTTTGCAAAGATTTTAGGCCATTATTTTTATGTCTAGAGATTCAGAGCTATATAACCTGATTTCATGAAGTTGATATTTCTAATAAAGGGAATGGATTAGCAAACAACAAATAAATAAGGGAAAATATCAAGAAGTGATAAGTTCAGAGCATATGAGATATAGGTTGGATAATCAGGAAGGCCGTACTGAAAAGGTGATGTAAATCTAAATAAGGAAACAGTTTTGAGAATATCAAAGAAGGAACATCATTTTAGGTAAAGGGAATTGCTCTTGTAAAGATGTTTAGGAGGTAGAGAAATTTGCATGTGCTAGGAATGGAATTAAATCAGGACTGGGCAAGGAAATAAGTTGTATCAGATAAGGTTAGAGGGGCAGGAAAGGGTCAAATCACACATGGCTTTGAAGGCATTAGAGTTTATATTTCATTGTAAATGAAACAACCTGCTATTGGGAAGTTTTAGCCATGGAGTGACTGGATTTGATTTATATTTATAAAGATTGCCTAGATTACTCTGTGAAAATGTATTAGAGGAGAGACAGGTGGCAACTGTTCAGGAGAAAACTGATGGTGGCCTGGAATAGAGTGGTAATAGAAGAGATAGAGTGAAACAGAGAAGACAGAATTTATTGACGTTTGGGAGGCAGAATTGCCAACTCTTGCACATAGATTAGAGAGAGTAGATAGAAATATGAAACCAAGTATATGATCATTTCTATGTTTTTATATTGGCATGTATAGTAATACTTTTAAATTTATCTGTCAGTTTTCTCTATAGATTATGAACTTTTCCAGTACTAAAATGACATGTAATTCAGTTCTGTATGTCTAGTTTCTTGTATTGTCACTGCTGGGTGCTAAATAAATTTTAATAAAGTTTCTTTATAGCATATTTTTATTACTACATATAAATAGTGATTTGAATACTAAAATATTTCCATAATACAGTGATAATAGTCATAAATTATATATAACAGTGCTGAGATTAAGGAGATAGAGTTCTGTTTCAAGAAAGTATTATGACTTTTATTATGACCAAAGAAGAGTAAATAATAGCATTATAATAATAATCCTCAAGATGATCCATCTCTAATGAAATCACCATTCCATTTTGCAAACATGTTACTGGTTCCATCAGATTTTACTTATATAAGTAACATCCTTTTGTGGTTATAATTACAAAACCTATATATCAGTTTTTTAACTTACCAGGAAATTATATTAAGATCCCTTTTAAGAGTCTCTTATGGAACTTGGACAACTAATTATTGTTATTGCAAGGAAATAAATGAAAATTTATTATTTAATCAAATGCATTCTGTAGTAGTTTTGGATGAGGTAGTTCATGCCCAACTAATCTTTGGACCTTCTTTGAAGAAATACTAACACCATGACACATAGCCATACATTTAGTAGCTATGATACATATTGATTTTTTTCCCTAAAAGCATTTGATAAAATGCCACATCATAGATTCATAAATAGATTATGGTCTTGGACTATGAGGCAAATAGGGTGATAATTAGCTAATTTGATGATATGAAAATTGTTTTCTGATACATTGAGTACTTGATTTCAGATCCTAATTTTATATGTATGTGTGTGTGTGTATGTGTGTGTGTTGTTATTTACACACATTGTATTTTAATTTTAAAGGCCTAATTGGAAATTTATCAGATAATAGTAAAATACTGTAGGTGGTAATCTATTTATTAAACAAACATTTATTTGGCACCTACTATGTGGAAGTCTATTTGTTGGATGATGAGTAGTGTTTTTACACTTATCATAGATTTTTAAAAGGTTAAGAATATGTTTCCTCAAAATATTAGTTTTAAACGCAAACTTTATAACTTTATAAGGAGAAAATCCTGTGATACCACCTTACCCAGGTGACAAAAGTTAGCATCACCAGTAGTAGTAAGATAAATTGACATTATATACATGCTGATAAGATTCACTGAGAAAGGTCCATTCACACCTGTGGAATTCTTGACAAAAATACATATCCTCAATATAGTCATGAGAATAAATCACACAAATTCTAATTTGCCTAAGCTAAAACATCAGCAGTAATCTTTTCTCATGCCATCACTGCCAGCATTTTTTTTCATCCAGTTTCCAGTTGATTTTTATGTTCTGTTGATTTTGCCTTCTAAATTCTTTCTTTTTTAAAGATTTATTTATTTATGCATATAAGAACTGGGGTGTAGACTAGAGGTACGGGATGTGAGAGTATCATCAGAGACAGAGTGGGGAGCAGAACAGGCAGATCTACTGAAATACACTGCTGAGGGGAGCAGCAAGTGAGACAGGAGAGGTCTGCTATGCCATGTGGGTTGCTCCTTGGCAGTTCAGGGATTGAACTCATGCTGCAGTGGCTGATGATTACTTGATAGCACTGCCTTTAACCTCTGCATCACCAGAGAGGCACTGCCTTCTAAATTTTCTAATTTTAGTATTAATAACTTATGTTGGGTAAGTGGTTTTATATTCTTTCATTTAGTCCCCCTTTTAACCAATCTCCTATTCTGCTTTAAGAGTGTTCTTTCTGAAAAGCAGATCTTATGTCTTTCCCATTATAGTTAGGATGAAGTTCAAACCTAAACCTTGGCACACAAAGTTTTTCCCCCCACGAAGTTTTTAATTTTCCAGCTTCTTTCTCTCTAATCTTTTCTTTAAAACTTCTCAGATATGCTTGCTATAGCCATGATGAACTATTTGCTATTAGTTCTCTGAAAATGGTTTCTTGTCCTTAGCATCTAAACCTGGATTTTAATAGTAGTGAGAAAATCAATGACATCAATTATAAATACATAAAAATAACATTTATTGGATACTGATGTAGCTGGGTACTGTTTGAATGCTTTTCTAATGTTCAATTTTTAGAATAATCACTTAATATTTTAAATAAACATTATAAATACATTAAATACTTTAAAATTTAAATACTTTATAAGTGTAACTTTTCATATTATAAATCTAAATTTCATATTATAAAACTAAATTATGTGCTGAAAGTTTATTTAGTAGCTATACATGGTAGCTCTCCCACGACTTGGATCCAAGGAACCATTAAGATTTCTCAAGAAAAATATGAATAAATGAATGAATAAATATAATGTGCTTTTTCCTTCTTGTCTTCTGTGGTTTCAATACTTTCTTTCCATTTTACATGACCTACCAATCATTCTTTAAGACTCAGTTCAGATACTCCTTTTCTACTTCTTTTAGCATTTTGGGTTTGTATTGTATAATAATTGCATGTTTGACTCCTTCTTGAGTAGTAAGCTTGATAAGAATGAAACACCTTTCTTAAAGTGTTTTTTATGCTAATGTCTAATATACAGTGGGAACTTAATATTATTAAGTAAAAAAGAACTGCAGAGTGACTCCTTAACACAAGGAATAAGCATGAAAATGGTTGGACAGTTTTGGTACATGAAAAGCTTTTAAAATTGTGTATGTAGAACTCATTTAGGGATAATCTGAAAATTGTGGGAAGCAAAAGTTATCGTGATTTAAGTTGAGTGGTATCTATAATTTTAAACCTGGAGTAACAGAATGGCGTAGTATGTAGAAGTGGAAATTCTTTGAGGTCCAGAGCACTATCTGAATTTTGTGCCATGTGTGACCACTTTCTCTGTCATAATAAGATGCTGGATAAAAGTAGTGGGTCAAAAGCCAAATATTTCCTTTTTGTGTTAGGTAGAGATTTTGGAAAACTTTAGAAACTAGCTTTTAACATAACATTTTTAATATAAATTTCTACGTTTTCCTATTAATTATTTTTAAAAGGAGCATGATAGTTATTTATGGTACATCATCTGTGACTAGGATCAGTACATGCATTACTAGTAATTAAGTTTCAAGAGTTTTGAAGTATTAAGAAACATTTGGCATTTGAATGGATGTAAGATATAATTAAATCAAACACATTTCATAAAATAAAATAAAAGAATAAAAATAAGATGTGGCATAGAGAAGATATGGAAAGATAATAGCTAAAAGAAGGAATGCACAAGGAGAGATTATAAATCAGGATAATACATTTTTAAAAAAACATTCATTTCTAATTACAAGTAATATCTTAAACAGTGTTTCTCAAGTGTTTTTTGAAACTACCCACATCAGTTACATGGAAAGCCTGTAAAGATGGATCTTTTGAGTCTCACCTTCAAAGTTTCTGATTCAGGAGTGCTGAATTAAAGCCCAAGAATCTTTGTGATTAATGAAATACCATTCAGATATACACACTAAATTTTAGAAACACCCATTTAAGTTTACTTTATTCATTTTCTCATTTAGCAGTATGATTCAAGTGTTTACTGTATACCAGGCAGTATTCTGGGTGCTAGGAGATATTTAAAAAACAAGCTAAAAAGAATTTCTGACTTTGTGAATTTTTTATTTCTAGTGGAAAGGGGAAGGACGATAGTGTAAAATGTTCAGAGATGATCGTGCTAGGGAAAAGTATATGGAACGGAAAAAGGAGACTACCAGAGGTCAGCGGGAAAGTACATTTAATATAGTATAGTTGGTGTAAGTTTCCTGGTGATATTGCCTTTGAACCACACAGCCTGTAGGATGGTCAAAGCAAAGTGAAAGAGGATTTACAAGGCTATTGCTGCAACCTAAGTGAAAAGTAATGGCAGTTTGGAACTGATTGGTGTAAAGTATGATGCAACTGGTCAGATTATGACTCTATTTTGAAGATAAAAATCAATAGTTGTTCTAAAAGATTTAATATTAAATGTGAGAGAAAGAGAAGTCATAGATGATCCATTGATTTCTGATCTGAGAAAAAGGTGGGCTATAGTTGTAATTTAATTGAAATGGGGAAGACTATGGATAGGAGAGATTTTGGTCAGAACAAGAGTGCAATTTAGAACAAAATAAGTTTCAGATGCCTACTAGATAGTCAAAAAGGGCAAAATTGGATAAGTGTATAGATTAGTGAGCAGAGGAGAAATTTGGGCTGGAAATATAAATTTGGACTCATCAGTACTTAAAGCTATTGTAATGGTCATCAGCTGAGATTACCAAAGGAGTGTGTGTAAATGGAAATGACATATAAATAAAAAGAATTCCAAGGAACTGGAAAGTAACAGTAGGTAACAGTGAAAGAAGATAAAAAGTTAAATAGGAGAGTCTGAAGGTGACCAGTAGAGAGAAATCAAGACAGTAACCAAGTAGAGAAAAGAATACCAAAGAGGGAGGGGTCAGTTCTATGGACTGTTCCTCACATGTTAATTAAAATAAGACTAGGAATTGACCACTGTATTTAGTAATGTGAAGGTACGATCACCTCAGTGTTGGAGTGGTGAGGAGAGTGCATGTAGACAAAGACACAAAATTGAAGACACAAAATAGAAATAAGCATTAAGTTCGATCCCCATCACCTTCAGGAGACAATCCCCAGCCAGGGAGTTAACTCACATATAGTGCAGCAGACCTCTCCTGTCTCATCTGCTGCTCCCCTTAGCAGAGTATTTCAGTAAATCCACCTGTTTTGTTCTCCACTCTGTTTCTGGTGAATCCTCGCCTCCCCCATCCCACATCTCTTGCCTACACCCCATTTCTTCTACACAAAGAAATAGAAAACTGTTTTGGGGAAAAATTGTTAAAAGAGTGATTTTTGTGAGGACCCCAGAAGACAGAAAGCAGTCTGTGGGAGGAGTTGGAAAAATTAGGTAAATGTAATGTTTAGCACATGTAGAATTTCTCTTCCAGTTACTTCATTATTATTTTTTTTTGTTCCCAGCAAAATTAGGAAGCAAGGCCATCGGCTCAGAGAAAATGGGTGAGGTGGTTTGGACATTTAAGGCTAGAGGAGATGTGAAATAGATGGGAACTAATATGAATCAGAGAAAAACAGAGTTGTTTGGCATCATTTAGAGTGTATTTGAGATTGCATCTTTCAAATTTAAAGTGAAAATAAATAACCATGATCAATTGTTTTTCCATAGATATCTAGAGCTTGGTATAGACCTTCTGAGTACGTACTTGTTCCTGCTTCAGTGCATTATTTATGTGGGCACATCTCTCTGCTAGAATCTTCTTCCTCCTTAAAATACATGGCTTATTTCCTCATTGCTTTTGAATCTTGGCTTGAATATTGTCTTCACCATGAGCTCTACCATGACCATGCTTTTTAAAATTGAAAGCTCCTTGCTTACACATTTCCTTTATTCTGTAACACTCATCACCCTGTAACATACTACATAATTTATTGCATTTCTTTTTTCATGTTATCTCCCCTACCCTCTACAGTAAATGTTTATGTTTAAGTATCACGAGAGCTTGAATTTTGTCTCTTTGTTTCTGTCTTCCATTTCAAGAATATGGGAAAAAAACCTGGAATAGTGACCAGTCAGATGTTCATTGAATGATGAAATTCTTTGGTCTGGTGGTCATGAAGTCCAGCAGACTCAAATCTTTGGCAGATTACCTAATGTCTAGTAGATATATCTTGAAGATACTGTTATATTCCATTCATGCTGTTTTGAGTTATTATTTCTAATAATAAATTGCTTTGAATAGACTTCATATAATCTTCAAAGTATTTTCCTGTTCATATGACTGTGGTAGTCTAGTTTAGTATATTTATAGGCATATGATTACCTAATCTTTGAAATGGCATAAAATTACAATTTATTTCTATTCCTTCACACATATTTAAGTCTCTTGATTTAAGTTCTAAACTAACCTACCTTATTCCCACTTGTTATAGTAGCTTGTGTTTATATATAGCTACTAATTAAATGCTTTGTATTTAGCAGGGGTCTACAAATATCTGTAGATTTAATTTATTGTAACACTGTAGTGTAGTATTTGCTAACCGGTCAAGGTTTATTTCACATTCATAAGAAGAAATATTTAAATTCGACTACTTATTTTAGCCCAAAGCATTATGTTGAAGGGAATTTTAAAAAATCCTTAAGAAATTAATATATTTTAAAAGCATTTTTAATTATATTTTTTCTTTAAATTTACAAATACATCATTTACAAATATTTCTTCTGTAGCTCTCAAGAATTAGTTATCCATGTGCCAAAGAAGGGTTTCTAATTTGAAATAAATTTTTGAGATATGATAATTTTTCCTCCAGGTTGATAAAGTAATTTGGGCTTGTAGATTTTGTTTATTTTGTTGCTTCAGCGCTTCTGCTGCTTTATTTCAGTAACAAAGCTGTCTGTTAGCATTAAGAACAGCACTCCATCTTCCTTCTCCCCCCTGCTCGATAAAGAATTGCTCATTCCCTGCTCATTCCTTTTTTTTTTTAAAGCAAGTATCTTTTTAAAATAATTAAAGAATCTTGAAATTTAATTATTGTCATCCTCAGAGTTTTGATGGATTTATTACAATTAAATGTAACATATGTCCAGACCACTATCAAGATTAGAATACTTGTTTTTGGATTTTTAAGTAAAATGTCAGAAATGCACTGACTGGTAAAGAATTAAACTGTGAAAAGCAGTTTATCTCTTAAAATAAAGATACATTCTTACTGGTCTACTAACAATACACTCTGGTTTAATCTGTGTATCTTATTAGAATATATTCTTATATTTATGTAAAGAAACTTACCATCAAGTATATTGTTCATATTTTATTGTGTTTTTAAAGAACAATTTTATGTCTAATTGTGACTTTTGCAATTGAAATGGTGAATGTTAATTTTCATTTAATTGTTGCTTACTGAAATGCATTTATCACAGATAATGTCTTTAAGTTGACTCAGTTTCTATTAAAATGGTTATTTGAAGATTAAAATGCTTTGAGAAATGCTTTGAATATCAAAAAGAATAGCAGGAAAGAGTTTTGCTGCTTAAAATAAATTTGTCTTATAATAACCTGCCACACTACTTTAATACCATGTAATATGGGTTAGCAAAATTCAGTTCTTATAATCATGGGTGATTTAAAGGGATAATATAATTGATCTTGAGAAACTAATTCATTTAAATTAATCTATTTTTAATCTAAAATACAGTTATGGAATCCATATTATGAAATTATATCCATCAAATATTTTGAAACTTTAAATTTTGGTGTTTATGTTTTGGTTATTTAGCATGCTTACTTTTAGTTTTTTTATTTTTAATTTTGGGATTAAAAAGCAAAATATTAAGATTTATAAAAAGGCATCATTATAAAGCAAACTCAAAATCTACCAGCAACCTAATTTCTTGTTAAATCTGTAGCATGGCCATTGATTTTAACAGTGTTCCTTGTCATTACTTTTAGTATCAAACTATTTTTCCCAAAACTCTTCCAGTTACCTAAAGATATGTGTTATTGAAGGTAATGATTATTCAGGGTATAGGTTATAACACCCAGGGAGTCATAGCTTTCCCAACAGAGAATTTTTTAGTTCACAATGATTACCTTGCAACAGTAGCTAAAAATAGCCTTATCTTTTTTTACTTGCTATGAAATGCTGCAGAATTATTAGAATGGCATAACCATGAACCAGCTCTCACTTAGGGGAAAAAATAACTGTTATTGAATCAAAAATAGAAAAAGGGAGTGTAAAGATCTGTTACCTGCAGCATTTCTCTCCTTGAGGAATTTATTTTCAATTAATTCATGATTGTTGGGCCTCCCCAGTGGCGCAGTGGGTTTAGTGCGGTGCTGTGAAGCTGTCCACAGCCTCTTCAGTGTAGGTTCGATTCCCGGCAGACCAGGGAGAAACCCACATGGCAAGGCAGATCTCTCTTGCCTCTCCCGCTTGTCCCCTCTGTGGTGTCCTCAGTCTGTCTGCCTGTTTTGCTCCCCACTCTGTCTCTGGTGAATTCTCTCATGCTCCTGCATCTCTGACCTCTACCCCAGTTCTTGTATAAATAAAAATAAATCTTTAAAAAAAATTCACGATTGTTGGTATTTGTATGTGTGCTTATGTGATGTATATGTGTATGTGCATAAAATCAACCTTTTAAGTATAAGCATTTTCATTAATTGTGTATGTTGATTAAGTGGGTAATTGTCATTGACAGGATTGTTTGCAAAGTCAGTGATAACATGTGGCATTTTACCCAGTGATTAATTTCTGTTGGCCCAAATCACTAGTAACCAAAGCAGTTACTCATGCCCAAAAATGCTTAATCAGTAAATAGTTTGGGAATTTATCTCTTTTTAGAGTTGAGCTCCACTCAAACGAAAATGGAAGGATTATTTCCAGTAAACACAAAAATGAAAACCTTTTAAAAAGTCTAGTAGTCTTAATCTTTTAAAGTGAATAAGTCCTTTAAAAGGATGTGTTACTTTCTTGTATTTGTCAGTAATATATTACTTTAAATTTACCATTTTGCTTTCACCTTATTTTTTTTCCAAAATGATACTTAGTCTATCAAATTTGATCCCTTTAGTGTGATTTAAATGCTATGTTGAAAATGTATACAAGTCAAATTTTGAAGCATTTTAGATGGCTTTATTTTCAAATTAACCATTTAGTATATGTAGTAAAGACCCCAGTATTTTGTTACTACCTTTTATTTTAAGATAGAATGACATGAATAATTCCATTTATTTTAATTATTAAAGTTCAAAACCATGTAAAATATGTGACCTTCATATTGTTTCAATATGCTTTAATCTTTCAACAAATGTTTATTATTTTTAAATTATACATCAGGTGCTTTGCCAGGTATTGAAAATGCATACATGAGAAAGACAGTGATCCTTCAATCAGAGAGCTAAGAAATTGATAGAGATGGAAAAGGTGGTGACAATGGAGAAGGTGAACTTATTGACATTTAACCTGTAGCTGCAACATTGGCACTTCATATTATTTTAATTAACTCTGACAAAATGCTGTAAGGTATTTATATTATTCCTACTTTAAAGGTGGTGAAACAAAGCCCCAGAGATGTCCAAGATCATAAAGTAGCATAGTTGAGATGCAGTTCTTTCATACTCCAAATTCCATATTCATTTCCAATTATGCTATAGGAAACATCTTATATAACAAGCAGGATGAGGATATAAAAATTAGCAATATATAGTCCCTCCCATCAGAGTTCTAATTTTTATGAAAGCAACTCATATCCTTCCCCCACCCCCACCCCCCAAAAAAAAGAGAGAAAAAATCTGTGACTGTAGTGACTGTATCCGATATCGGTTTTGGTTATGTCAATTTAAGACTATCTTACTGCCATTTTGGTCAAAACCATTTCAGGGTAATAAAAAAAGTAGTTATACCACATTTTAAACAGTAATCTGTTGATTCACTTGCCATTCTTTCTTAATTTAGCCTGTGAGAGATTTCTGTATCAGAGTCTTATAATTTATGCTAAATTAGTGTTATTGATTCTCCTGAGGAATACTATATTGCCTTATACAACTCCTCTTATTTTTGTCCACTGAATATTCAAATAGAAAGGTGAGGTCGAACAAATTTTTAAAGTCAAAAAATAGTACCTAAATTTTAGACTTCCAGGGTGAAACAATTGTGGCTGGGCAAGAGTAATTCCAGGATGAAAGTGAACATTTTGTGTTAACCACCAAGTCTTAAAGTTTACCTTTCAGTGATCATTGAAATCTTTCTTATATTATTCTTTGCCTTTTATGGAAAGGAGTCTTAAAGTCACTTCACCTTCAATATTATTGGAGAAAACTTATACATAAGATTTTTCATGATCCTAAGAGATACTAATTTCAAATGCCACAGATCAACAAAAGCAAAAGTAACCTAGTACTAATAATACATAGGTATGCAAAAGACATCATTGTTTTACACCCGGGGTGGTCAGCATAATAATTACCTATAGTATCAATGCCCCTAAGATCCTGATTTTTATATATATATATATTTATATATGTATGAATATATATATGAATATATATATATGAATCAGGGTAGATATGGGGCAGGACAGGTGATGGAAAACATTCTTCTCAGGTATATGCATTTTGAAGAGTATCTCCATAATTTTTGATAGTGTCTGTTTCCCACTCCAGTCTCTTAATACCCCTGAAATATAATAAAATAATTTTATGCAAGTCAGTCATTATGTGTTTAAACTAAAATTATAATCATATTTCTGATCATTTAAAACAAACGGTATGCCATGAATTTAAAAAGTTGTATTTATTGGGCCTCCCCGGTGGCACAGCGGTTGAGCTCTGGGTTGCGAAGCTGCCCGCAACCTCTGAAGCACCGGTTCGATCCCCGGCTGCTCCCCGGCCACCGGAGGCGGGTCCCATATGGCGCACAGACCTCTCCTGCCGCCCACATGGCGCACAGACCTCTCCTGCCGCCCGCTGCTCCCCTCAGCAGTGTACTTCGGTCCTGCTGCCTGCTCTGCTCCCCGCTCTGGCTCTGGTGAATTCTCTCACCCTCCCGCGCTTCTGACTGTACCCAGTGCTTGTATAAATAAATAAATAAATCTTTAAAAAAAAAAGTTGTATTTATTGTGAAATGTTTTATTTTACTAGATGAAATTAATCTTAAAAATGGTAATTCCTACCATTTCTTGGATGTTTACTGTGTTAGAGACTGTGCTCAGCACATAATCTATGTTCATCTTGAAGTCTACTGTAATTCTTGAGGGAGACACTAAGAAAACCAGAGCCAATGAAGGAGGACACAGCCCCATGGGCAAAATATGTGGCAAGGCATCAGTGCCTTGTTGTAAATCCCACTGCAGACCATGTATATTGAACCACCTTTCCAGTGCCTGTGATGTTTATTACTGCACTTTTCTCCTTTTTGTTAATGAAGTTAAAGTCTTCACTGTACTTTTGTAACTTAACTAGTTGATGTCTTTTAAGCAGTAGCCCTTTCATTTAGTTGAGAATACTATTGTCATGTATATATGTATTTGTGTATCTACATGTATATGTATAATTTATATTCATGAGAGTCTGATATTATTTTGATATAAGTAAAAATGCATGAACTAAATGGAAATTAATATTTCACATTTTCATATTTCAGTTTATCGATGGTCGACTGGCAAAACTAAATGCAGGAAAGGTTTTCTCTGATGTATTTGAGGAAGAAATAACTTCAGGTGGCTTTTGTGGAGGTAAAGACTAGTAATAGTATGATTATCCATTTTCTGAATACCAATTTGAATTTTGCAGTTGTTTGTATATAATCTACTTGATAAATAATTTTTTCCTAAACATAAAATGTTTTAGATACATTTTTTTAATCTTATCATAGCTATAGTATTATCTCATTTTGCCTAATACCAGTTGTTTAAACTGCTGCAGTGGTCTCAGGAAGTAGTTGTTCCCTTGCATATCTCTTAATATAACTAGAAATAGATACCACATGATAGCAATTAGTTTAGCTTCCTGTCTTCCAACCTGACTAGTTTTCTCCATTAGAAAAATACTAGTGATGGCTACAACTGAAGAAGAAATGAAAGAAATAAGATTGATTGAAATGGTAGATTATAATATAATCCAGAAAGAAAGGTTTAAATACCACATCTGTTTTTACATTTTTAAGTAAGTGCATTATTATATAGAGATATTGCTTATAGAGATATTGCTTATAGAGATATTATATAGAGATATTGCCTTCGTTTGCTTTTGAGACCACTACAGTTTTAGGGCAAGATTTTTCAATTTACCATCCCATTGCTTTCCCTTGTCAGTGTAAAAAGCACTTACTTAAGGCAACAGAAGGAGTCATAATTTTTGTTTCTGTGAAACATCAGCTAGGTGATATTTCATTTTTATTTACTAAAATTAACTTCTTAAGATTTAAATACCCAGTGTTATAATTATCCAAGGAGTTAATGACTTACAAACTGAAAGTTTACACATGATTGCTCCAGTATTTAATCCGGACACTGCAGAGAATTTTGTTTGAGTCCTTGAAATGTCCTCTTGTTCAGCCAGTATTTGCTGAGTATTTACTATGTACTTGGCACTGTTTTGGATACAGGGTGGAATTAAACAAGCAAAAATCTCTGGTGTGTTCATTCTTTCTCAGTATAATAATTTTTTTTCCATTTATCTATAGATTTAATTTAGAAAAATGTCTTTAGTCTGTGCATGAACAAATAAATGCTAAATTTGAGAAATAAAACATGAAAAGGCAAGTCTAACTACTAATAGTATTACATCTACAAATATCACAAAATTTAATTCTTAAATACTTATTTTTTTACACAGTAAAAATATATGATTTGGTCCTTAAAGGAGGTATAAATGAACTAAACAGTTATGGATTGGACCTTCATGTGATGCAAGTTTGTCATTTCATTGAAAGCATTTAGCTTTGGAAAAATCTTAATTTACTTGACTCAGCAAGTAAGCTGAATGTGGAATCATTCAGCTCCTTTCTTTCCTCAGCTCATGGATAAAAATTTAGCTTCAATGGAACTTTTATGTTAAAATAAGGCTTTTTTATGTTTCAAAACTGACAGGCAAAATATTGTCAGCTCATGGACAAATTGGTTGAGGCATTTATTCAGTATTTACATAACTGCTGTCTCATTATCTTTATGACCTGTGGGGCTCTACCTTATATGGAATTGAAGATGACATCCTGTGACAGTAATGGGGTAGAACTGACACTTTTGTATAGTTAAATTCTGTAGTTTTAACTGTTGGTCCAGATATCTCTGTAGATGGATTTTCTAGTGGGGTGGGAGTCCTATAAATTTTCAGTAACAGTTTTATTGTTTAAAAGAGAATAAAATATTGATCACCAATCAGCATTTGACTTAGATAATGCTACATTTTGAGTACAACTTAATGGCAACTACTTTGTTGTTCTTTCTTAAAATAAAAAAAAAGTTTTGTATTCTTTTTTTTTTTTCATACTCATTTTCTTTTATTAAATCAAGAAAAAGAGTTTGGTAGCCAAACGTTGGAAGCAACTTTTAGTTGCTGACAAATAAACAAATGTTGTATATAAATTCAATGGAATATTATTCAGCCTTAAGAAGGGAAAAAATTCTGACACATACTACAACATGGACAAGATTGGAGGACATTATGCTAAGTAGAGTAAGTCGATTTTTTTCCCAATTTTTTCAATTTTTAAAAATTTTATATGTTTTTTACATCATTTTTCATTTTTGCCCAATGTATGCATTTTCATCTTGGTTATAGTCCCCATACAATTCTCACCCCCCCCTTTGTTTTGATCCTATTCCCTCATCCTCTACCCCCCCTCACTTCCCTCCCCCACCATAGTGTGTTTCTGGTTTATAGTTGCTTGTTGATTTTGATTTTTACTTTATTATAATTAGTCTTTTTCCTAGTCCCTTATTTAGGTTTTCTAAATTCCTGCTATGAGTGAGACCATATGTTATTTTTCTTTTTCTTTCTGGCTTATTTCACTGAGCATGATCCCTTCCAGCTCCTTCCATGTTGCTGCAAATTGCATGAGTTTATCTTTTTTGTTTGCTGAGTAATATTCCATTGTGTATATATACCACATCTTGATCCAGTCATCTATTTTTGGGCATTTGGGTTTTGAATTCTTAACAAACTTTGGAGGAACCTATAATGATCCAAAAAGAAAATATAGTTCAACTAGTATTAATTTCAGTTGGTCAAAGAAAGTATATTAAAAAATTATATCTTACTGGTCCAGTGTTATATTTTAATTATTAAGTTTTAGGTTAGTTTCTTTTTTTTTAAAGATTTATTTATTCATAGAAGAACTGGGGTATAGGCCAGAGGTGTGGGGGGTGAGAGGATTCACCAGAGACAGAGTGGGGAACAGAACAGGCAGATTGACTGAAATACACTGTGGAGGGGAAAGCAGGCGAGTCAGGAGAGGTCTGCTGTGCCATGTGAGTATCTTCCTGACCGAAGATCAAACTTGTGCTGCAGTGGCTGCAGATAGCTTCATAGGTTGCGTCTTAACCCCTTGTGCCACCATGGAGGCCCAGGTTAGTTTCTTAGACATACATTTTGGTTATTTTTAGTAGGATTTGAAATATGAATTATCAAACAAAAATTAGTAATATATTTACAAAGTTATATATTTATATATACACATACATATGTACATGTAGTTTCATAGAGGTATGTGTGTGTGTGTTTCAAATCTATATAGATACATATTTCCAAAAGCAGTTTCTAGAGATCAGCTTAAACTAGTTATTATACAGACTATGAGAAAGATTATTCATGATATCCATGTATTCTTCAGAGAGAGCTGTTATAACTTTGTCATTTCTCTCATAGTAATGTTTATAACAATTGTTCATACTTATTTAATATTAATATTAGTATGAATTAATGTTTGTATATGTAGAAACTTGCAAGCACTCTAAAAATATTATTTAATTATCACAGCTTTCTATGAGGTACTTTGATTATCTCCATATTTATGGAGCATTCATCTTAATAATTCACTCAAGGTCACATAGAAGTGCCAGCGTCTAAACTTGACATATATCTGCCTAGCTTCAAAGCTCTTGCTTTACTAGCTATAAAACATTGTTTTCTTATGATAAGACATTTTCTTAATTAGAAGACATTTCCATACATAAAAGTGTATTCACGTCTTCCCTGCTTTGATTGGTTAAAAGCTAAATTCCTATCTCTTAAGATATCTGTTAAAGATTTTGTACATATGAAGCACTCAGACAGATCTCTGTGGGAAAAATCAACATTCACTAAAGTTGAAAAAAGTTATGTTCCTTTGAGCAAAAATAAATAGGAAATTTCATAGAAGCATCTCAGTTCTTTCTATATTTTTGCAGTTGCAATTTGTATACTATTTTAATTGTTAATATGCATGGGGCTTTATAAATATTGCAGTTCTGATTAAAATCATATAGTGCAGAAAAGTTAGACATAGAATATTTCAATTCACATTGAATCTAGAACTTTGCTTAAAAACTGAATTTATGTATATCTTTCAAAACTGTGTCCTTTGATCTATGACTGTAGTCAGAACGGTAAAAGAGTCAACCATAACTTAAAAGTAAAGTAATGAGAATATCAGGAAATGTGTAAAGGGAAAGATATCTATAGGTTTAAAGATAATAAAATGATTCAATTTGATATGCACTAAGTGGTTCATAAGAAAGCAGGTAAGGAATATTGAATAGTTAATATATTTGTTTCCATAATTTTTAAATTTAAAATAAAACATCTTAAATCCACATACAATTATTTAAACTTTATTTTTTTTTAAGATTTATTTATTTATTTATACAAGCACTGGGTACAGTCAGAAGCACGGGAGGGTGAGAAAATTCACCAGAGCCAGAGCAGGGAGCAGATCAGGCAGACTGACGAAGTACACTGCTGAGGGGCGCAGCGGGCAGCAGGAGAGGTCTGCACACCATGTGGGACCCTCGCCCAGCGGCCAGGGATTGAATTGGCACGCAGAGGCTATGGGCAGCTTCAAAACCCAGCACTCAAACACTGCACCACTGGGGAGGCCCAATTGTTTAAACTTTAAAAGCGAGAAATATTTTTATTTATGTAGAAGTAGGTGGTTATTCTCCATTAATGCTATTTGTTTCTTCATTAGTTTCCTGATATAATCTGATAGAGTCTTAGATTCTATTTTTCCACTATGTTATTAAAGCAGTTTGAAGGGGCATTAAGTAATCATCAGTTTTAATGGTATTTTTTTTGCCTCAACAAATTTAAGCCAATTCACATTTTTTGGAGTAACTATTACTGGATTTTAAATAAATACATTTGACAAGAAAGTCTTTGCACAAGTAAAAAACAAAGATTTTTTGTTCTTGAGTATGAGAAAACCACTTATTGATTAACAAGAATGATGTTAAGTAATTCCTTAATAATTCTTACAATTTTCATAATCTGGTTACCTTAATAGAAGGGCTCTGAGGGAATTCTTTTTATATTCATATTCATTTTTTTTAAAGATTTATTTATTTATACATACAAGAGCTGGGGTACAGGCCAGAGATGCAGGGGGATTGAGAGGATTCACCAGAGACAGAGCTGGGAACAGAACAGGCAGACTGACTGAATTACACTGCTGAAGGGAACAGCGGGCGAGACAGGAGAGGTCTGCTGCACCATGTGGGTTGCTCCCTGGCCGGCCGCGGATGGAACTCGTGCTGCAGAGGCTGCGGATTGCTTCATAGTGCGCCACCAGGGAGGCCCCTATATTTATATTCATTTTTAAGAAGAAAATCAGTGTTCTTTTAAAACTGTATTAAAGAATAATCTGCTTGGGCCTCCCCTGGTGGCACAGTAGTTGAGTGCTGGCCTGCGAAGCTGCCTGTAGCCTCTGCAGCGCCGGTTCGATCCCCGGCCACCGGGTGAGGGTCCCACATGGCGCACAGACCTATCCTGCCACCCGCTGCTCCCCTCAGCAGTGTATTTCATCAGTCTGCCTGTTCTGTTCCCCACTCTGGTGAATTCTCTCACCCTTCTGTGCTTCTGACTGTACCCAGTGCTTGAAAAGATAGATAGATAGATAGATAGATAGATAGATAGATAGATAGATAGATAGATCTTTAAAAAAAAGAATAAGCTGCTTGTTTCATTAAGTTTGTAAAAATAAGAGCCTTCAGTTTTTAAAGCACTAAAATTTAAAGAGACATTTAGCTTTTTCTTAAAACAGGAAACCACAAATTGTACCATTTGTTTTCCTGTTATCTTAGTTTACTTAGGAACTTGACCCTTATAACACATAATATTAGAGTATCATTGGTTATTCTTACTGTTAGCTGTATCTTCTGAAGATATCAGCTGCTACCTTTCTAATTTCTAACTGCTTTGAAGTGATATAGAGGAGATATCTGTATAACTTAATTTTTTTAATTTTAATTGGCAATCTTAGGAGGTAGTAATCAGAGTTGAGTTCTAATGAATCAAGAATTGAAATATCTAGATTCTTATTCTCTCTCAATTTCTGTTTTTGTGAACGTGGGCAAATAATTTTTATCACTTAGAATCTCAGTTTCCCCAGTTGGCAAGTTATTCATAACAATAACTAATGTTTATGGCGTGTCTGTGGTGTCCTAGGTTTTATAGCAAATATTGTAGCAGCCTTTTAACAGTGTTTTTTTTTTAACATAGGGTATTTTCTTTGTTTATTTTGCATATCTAAAAATGATAGAACTTATTTCAGTTTTCCAACTAACCTAACAGTGTAAAAAAGGCATAATTTTATAAAACAATATAGACATAGGATATTAAAAAAATAGTTTATAAGATTTTGGAGGAAATCTTTGGGATTTCAAAAGAGGCTATATTTTCCTCTCTATGATAATGATCTAGTATACTAGTTTTATCTGTAAGTAAAGAAAAAGTATATGTTCTTAAAAATGAAAATGACTCTGCTCCTAAGAACTAGAGCAATGTATTAGTTTGTCACAATACCATTATTTCTTTCACACATTGAAGAAAATAAAATTTGTCTATTAAAGCCCTAGAAATACTATTTCATGATGAATTTTTACTTATGGATTTATTTTTGATCAATTGTTCCTGAATCTTATTTTCTATATTCTAGGGAATCCGAGGTCATATCAACAATGGGTACATACAGTCAAGGTAATAATAACCTTGGAAAACTTCTTCTTTCACTCTGTTTATGGAAAAAAAGTTCATTGAAGGTGTGCTATTTATAGGCAATATTTGAAATGTTTGTGTATTTTCTCACATTTAAAATATTTTTTATTTTATGCTTGTAGTTTATTGATATCATAATTTTAAAATGGAAAACATTTGCTCAGAGATAAATGTTTTGAAAAAGCAACATTTCACTGTCAACTTACATTTAAGAATAAGGAATCATGTGGGACATTAGTAGGGTTTGATAGGAATTTTAACATTTCTGCTAATGTGCTATTGTTAATATGATTTTATTAATATAAATATACAGATCAAGACTTTACTTCCCAACATTGAAACAGTTAATAAACAGTTAAACATTATAACAGTTTATAAACATTAAACAGTAAATAAATATTAAAACAGTTGGTAAACATTGTATTTCTTTCTCATTAAGTTTTATTTTTTTATTTTTTTACAATTTATTTATTTATGCATACAATAGCTGGGGTACAGGCCAGAGATGCCAGGGGGCGAGAGGATCCACCAGAAACAGAGTGGGGAACAGACCAGGCAGATTGACTGAAATACTGCTGAGGGGAGCAGCGGGCAAGACAGGAGAGGTCTGCTGCGCCATGTGGGTTTCTCCCTGGCTGGCCAGGGATCTAATTTCTGCTGCAGAGGCTGTGGATTGCTTCATAGTACGGTGCTTAACCCCTTGCTCCACCAGGGAGGCCCCTCATTAAGTTTTAAATACATACCTACTTCTAGTTATATTCCTCAAGTGTGCCTAAAATGCAAAGATGAAGTAATTTTTATTATTTTGAAAGATTTATTTATTTATTTATACAAGCACTGGGTACAGTCAGAAGCATGGGGGGGAGGGGGGTGAGAAAATTCACCAGAGCCAGAGCAGGGAGCAGAACAGGCAGACTGACAAAATACACCCCTGAGGGGAGCAGCGGGTGCGGCAGGAGAGGTCTGCACGCCATGTAGGACCCTCGCCGGAGGCCAGGGATCGAATTGGTGCTGCAGTGGCTGTGGGCAGCTTCACAGCCCAGCGCTCAACTGCTGCGCCACCGGGGAGGCCCTGAAATAATTTTTAAATGATGTTTTTATACCAACCAAAAGATCAGATTGGAATGTTTACATTTTTTTGGAATTAATACAGTATGTAAAAACTTGAAAAAGCTTAACATGAAATAATTTTTGAAAGCTTTTGTCTTGTGAGTAAAGTTATTTTTCTATATAATATTAATAATGCTTTGTTTTCAAGCCAAAAATTTCTGGCCTCAAAGTTTTGTAACTATGTTTCTGTTCTGACTTTGCAGAAAGGAGGTGCCCTATTCAACACAGCAATGACCAAAGCAACTCCTGCTGTAAGAACAGCATATAAATATGTAAGTTTTCTTTTGATAATCAAAAGCTCTATTGATTAAATTTTTATATTTCCTATGTGATGGATATGTAATACAGTATATTTTTTCTCTTAATTAACCTTTTAAAAACATAATGTTGTTATAGTAAATTCAAATTAGATGATTGTATAGAGAGGATATTTCCTTTATATAATTTTAAAGTAATTCTTTATTTTATTTAAACTGTTAGTAAATTGTGCGCACAAATTTGAAACAATCCATGATATAGAGCCATTTTGTAAGACTGATTATATCAGTTAACACTATACTTTTAATTCTCATTGTATACTTGAGCTTCAATTAGAGAAGTTTTCTTCCTTCAAAAATGCTTTGACTCTCCATTATTAAAATTCTTGAATGATTTTCTATGACATATTAAAATAACAGTACCAATACAGGTTCCCCCTGCTATATAAAAGTAACACTTTCCTATTTGGTTACTTTTTGGGTCTGCAAGTGCTCAAAAGTTTTCCAGTAGGAGCTCCAGTGGCCACAATACTTACACAAAAGTTTTCCCATATTAATTAATTGCAATAGAATTCTCAGACCCCAAAGATAACATAGTAAATCATTTCAAATAGAAACAGTCTACATTTTGAATAGTAAGGGAAACCTGTAATGACAACAATAAATAGTTAATAAAAATCTCTTGATTTTGATAACTGACACTTTTCAAGAACTTATCCCATACTATATTCTATTTCATTTCTCCCCATCCCCATGAGCCTTCCATATCTGTAGAAATACTGAGTTACTCCCCATTTCACAAATGCAAGATGTCCTCTTCTGCCACTATTTCCATGCACTAGCCATTCCTATTACTTGAAACATCCATTTATTGACCTTTATCTACCTAGTAAAATACCCATTTATTCTGTAAACTTAGTTTATACACTAGTTTCCCTGCAAAATTTTTATCAGCTCCACCAAAGAGTATTTATATGACTTCTGTATTCTCACAAGAGCTGTATACATACATCTGTTTTGTCTGTCTACATCTGTATCTCTAATATTAAACTAGTTTTCTGAGGAAGGATCTAATGATTTGGTATTAAAATATTTGTAGAAATTCAATAGGTCATATACTTATTTATAAAAATATTGCAGGCAGTTTTGATTTTATAAGAATTTGTCTTCAGATGCTTTCTCAGGGTATGACGTGAAGTGATTTAATTAATAATTGAATTATGTATTTTAATAAGTTTAGAACTTACATTGTTTTCTTGACTTATAATTTTGGTGTATATGTAGCCATCATTTCTGTATAAACTCAACTGAAATCTCCCAAGTTCACCCACCACTTGATGCAAGAGCTGCAAAATCAGGTCTCAGACCTACAGAAGCCTGGAAAGGCCAAGCATCCAAAATCATATAAAAACTCCAGTGCCACCTGCTGAAAAGGTAGAAGTAGTTCTCATCACTAAGATCTAAAACAGCAAGATGGGCAAACAAAAAAAAACACAACTTGAGACCTCAAAGGAATATAAAACCATTGAGGAAACTACTCTCCAGAATTGAACCACAAGGAAACAGAGATTTAATTTTCCTATCAGATAAAGAGTTCAAAATTTTCATGACAATGAAATTTAAAGAAATGAAAGGAAATGCAGAAGAAGAAATCAGAGTGATATAATAGAACAAAATTCAGTAAACATATATATGAATGTCATGAAAAATGCAATCAACAAACATAAATAGAAATTGAAGATATAGGAGTTTCATAAGGGAGTTGCAGTATAAAAAGTGGTCAATGGAGGATATAAAAAATTCAGAAAGCATGGAAGCAGACTAGAAAAAATTAAAGATCAAATCAGTGACCTCAAAGATAATATTCACAAAAGTAGCCAATTGGAAAGGGAAGTGAAATACAAAAATAATAAAATCAGGTCCTCCCCGGTGGTGCAGCGGTTGAGCGCTGGGTTGCGAAGCTGCCCGAAGCCTCTGCAGCGCCGGTTCGATCCCTGGCTGCTCCCCGGCCACCAGAGGAGGGTCCCACATGGCGCGCAGACCTCTCCTGCCGCCCGCTGCTCCCCTCAGCAGTGTACCTCGGTCCTTCTGCCTGCTCTGCTCCCCGCTCTGGCTCTGGTGAATTCTCTCACCCTCCCGCGCTTCTGACTGTACCCAGTGCTTCTATAAATAAATAAATAAAGCTTTAAAAAATAAATAAAAATAATAATTTTTAAAGGAAAAAAATAATAAAATCATGAAGAAACACTCAGGAACTACCAGACTCTACTAGGAAAGGAAGCATAAGGATAATGAAGATAAAGAGAGAGTAAAGGGAAGGGAGAACTTACAAAGAAATATTAGTGGGAAATATCCCAATGCGAGGGGGAAAACTAAATATACAAGTCCTTGAAGCTAAAGGAACACCTACTTATCTAAATGCAATGAGATATACAGCTACACCAAGATATACAGCTATGAAACTACCAAGAGTTTAAGGCAAAGATAGAATATTGACAATGGCTGGGGGGAAAAGCAGTTAACTATAAAGGTACTCCCATCAGTCTTACATCAGATTTTCTGAGACTATTCTGCAGGCTAGGAATGGCAGGCTAGGAATGACTATTCTGCAGATAAAAATGGTATATTTAAAATACAAGAAAAAGGTCAAAGTCACACGCCAAGAATACTATGTTGTGAAAAACTCTTCCTCAGATACAAGGTAGAAATAAAGGACTTTCCAGACAAACAGAAGCTGAAAGAGTTTGTAAATACTAGATTTCCTCTATGAGAAATGTTGAAAGGAACTTTCCTATCTAATTTGAGGAGAAGAAAATTCATGTAAAACTGAACCAGCAAGTAAATAGAACCATCAAACTAAAGATGAATTTGTCAGTAATGACCCTAAATGTAAATGAACTGAACTTATCAATCAAAAGGCACAGAGTGCTTGGTTAGATGAGAAACCCCAAATTCCTGCTGTCTCCAGAGTCCCATCTAAGCTCCAAAGATAAACAAAGGCTCAAAGAAATAGTTGCAAAACAACTACTAATGAGTACACTAGGAAGATTTGATATATATGCATAGTGGAATATCACTCAGCTATAAAAATAAAATGATGAACTTTTGCCATTTTCTACAGCATGAATGAAATTGGTGGGTGTTACACAACATGAAAAGTGAGAAGGAGAAAGGCAAATACATGTGGAATGTCAGTTAACAAAACAAAGTGTCAGAGCCAAACCAATATCAAATCCTAGAAGTCTGACTATGGAATTGAGGCTACCAGAGGGAGAGGGTGAAGGTGAAGATCAAAGAGCAAAGGATTCCAATGGACTGTTGTGAAGGAATATGGGTTCCTAGATGGTTGTTATGGTGTGGTGTGGTAACACACATCTGAACAGATATGACCTCATACCTCACAATCATGAAACAGTGTTGTACATCAGTGTTACCTAAATGAAAAAATTTTCCTCTCAAACAGTATATTTTTCAGTAGGAAAACAGTATATTTTTCAGTAGGAAAACAGAGTGGATTAAAAACACAGTATCAACATTCTGAGGTACTTAAAACCTGCCATAAAATAAAAATAAGGAAAAGAGGTCATCACTTTGCCTTGATCAGCCTCTGCCTTTTGTTTGACTTTCCATGACTTTGCAAGGAATTCTCTCTTAGTAGATCATTAGCTCACTTATAATACTGATGGGTTGATTTATAGAGTTTTTGAAGAGATTTAAATTTTACAATGAAATAGCACATAGCTGCCATGTTAAAAATCAAATAAATGTTGAACCTTGAATCTTACATTTAAGATTCTAACACGGTGTCACAGTGAAGTGTCCTCTATTTCATTCCTTGTTTTGCTAAATATTATGTGTTTTCATCTTTAATTTTACTCATTTCTTCCTAAAAAGCAGACAAAGCAAATATGTTTATTTGTTATTGAAATTTTTATACTTCTAGTCAGTATTTTAAGTTCTAATAAGGAACTATATGTATTTTCATTTTTGCACTGTAACAATTTCCTATTTGGTAGCAATTTACAATAAAGAATAATAATACATATCTGAGTTTCTTAAAAGGGGTCTACCTACAGAAATTTTTTTATTTTAGCCACACAGTTATCAGAAATAATAGGCAACTACTCATTATTTGGTATATTATAGAATATTTTATTTTGATCTGTTCTCTTAAGATAGTGACTCAAGTTAGAGTAATATGTTTCCAGCATTAAAATTCTTTTTGAGATATTATTCCCTAAATTAATTTCAGGCAAATAAAGTTCTTCAGAGCATATTTAATACTTTCATTATTTATCTTGTGATCATGAGTCCAGAGGTTTGAGCAGGTAAATAAGTCAATTTGTGATCTTGATTCCTTGGTTTCTTGGTTTCCATGTCTGTAGAGAGATCCATGATGCTTTTTTTTTTTTTTTTTTGGATGGGGGGGAAGCTTAGATTCAGTGTATGTATTTTGAAAACCTCACTTCATCCTTCTTTGAGATGGAAAGAAATTGCACTTAGGAATTAAAAACTAACCCAGACTTAGTCCCTTTGAGTCACTCTTTATTTGAAAATTAATTATAGTACTTATCTCATAGTGTTGTGATGATTAAACAGAATAATGCTTACTAGTTACCCAGCACATAATCAGATACTGAGGAAACATATAATAAATAGGAATTTCATGTTTCCTCTCCTCTACCTTTTTTTTCCCTCTTCTCTCCTCCCCTCCTCACTCCTCCCTTCTTCTCACTTTGGCCACTCTGAGTGAGACTTTCCAGTAAAACAATGACTAAGACTTTTGTAAAAGTCCTCAGTTGTCCTTATTTAAATTATAACCCTCAGGAATCACAGGAGGACCTGAGATACCTGTGTGCTGGAGCCAGATTTCCTATGGATCTTGAGTTAATGTTTACCATAAAATCTATATATGAAATAGCCATTGCATTAAGATAGCTCTGCTAATAAACACCTGTGTCTGCCTAGGTAAACACTTTGATAAAGCTTCTTGTAAAATTTTCTGAGTTTCATACAGTCTAAATTTTTTTTGTTTAAGATTTATTTTTATTTATACAAGAGCTGGGGTATAGGCTAGATGTGTGAGAGGGTGAAAGGATTCACCAGAGGCAGAGCGGGAAACAGAAAAGGCAGACTGACCAAAGTACACTGCTGAGGGGAGCAGCGGGTGAGACAGGAGAGGTCTGCTCGCCATGTGGGTTGCTCCGAGGCTGGTGGGGATCAAACTGGCACTGCAGAGGCTGCGGACAGCTTCACAACGCTGCGCTCAACCGCCTGCACCACGAGGGAGGTTCTACAGTCTAAAATTTGCCCAAATAACCTGTTACTATGATGTGCTTTCTGCTTTTCCCTCTCAGATGGTCACAGTTTCAAATTAAGAGTGGGTGTTAGTTATCTGGTTACATTGTTTTTTTAGGAGACAAAATAGGATAAATGTTAGCCACAAAATACTATTTGTATGCATATAGATATGTTTTCACCAGCTAATTTATGTGTATAGTAAATGGTTTGGTATTTCTGAATATAGAGCTTTAGATTATAAATTGTTATTTTACTAAATAATATGAATAGTTGTCATTAAATGAGATCTTATTTACATGTTTCTTCAATGGTAATAGAAACATACTGAACCAGTCATTTGTATTATTTTCTAGGCAAAAAGTCATGCAAAGCAGGGAATAAAGGAAGTAAAGAGTAAGCTAAAACACAAGGTATATCATATTCTTTTCATTCTACCTTAATTCTCAAATTAGTTGGAAGCTTATACTTTACAAATCACATGGGATTTATGTTTGTAATGACTTTTGAAATATGCTTAGCCCTTTGTTCAAGAATGTATTTTTCATAACAAGCCCTCTGGCAACTATCTGCCATTCTGTATGCATTCACTGAGTAATCTCTCTATTGTTTGCATATTTTATCAGAGAACTATAGAGATCTTCAAAGATGCTTTAACAGGATGCATGTTTTCATAAAGTTGATTTTCCTTGATAGCACAATTTAAATTCTTGCTTCAAGCTGAGAATATTTTTAAAACGATGATTTTTGGTGCAGCATTAAACCAGAAATGTCATCTTTTGGTTTTATAGAACCTTTCTAACAATAATTACTTTAAATTGAAATTTGCTCTTAATTTACAAAAGATTGTGTGTTTGGAGATGTGTATTTGAGTCTATGAAAATTGCATGTGTATATGTGTATATGTTCTGTTTGATTTGATTACACATTATATCCTTGCAAATTTTATTATTATTCATGTTTTGAATTTCTAACTTTGAAGAAAAAAATACTACTTAAAACTTCCATTATAGTGGTGGAGAGTAAATTATATATAAGTCTTATTCAAATTATTCAAAATGGCCAGGCATTATTTTGGAAATTATTTATTCATAATATAAAAATTTTATTTTCTTTTTAAATAGGTTTTTTAAACATATATCTGAATTGTTTTTTATTTGCATCTATATCAGATACTTTGTTAATCACATTAAAGGAGGATTTTAAAATAATTACTTGTATATTTCTTTATAGGAAATTGAGGAAGATTATGGGACTTGTTCTGGTTCTGTGCAATTTACTCCAGTTTATACATTACACAATGAAAAGGGAAGAAACCTAGAAAAACGTAAGCTTTCTCAGGTAAGGTTATTTATCCTTGTGTTTCCAAATTTAAATATTATGCAATTTGAGTTCTTTATAAACAATTTTGTACCCATTAATTTTTTTTTTAAATAATAAATTTTATTTTTATATTCCCCCATACAATTGCAAACACCCCATTCTGACCCCAATCCTTCCCCTCCCGCCCCCCACCCCCCAAAAAGTGTCTCTGTGTACCCATTAATTTTTTACCTTGTGATAAGAAGCCTGCATTTCTCATCAAGAAAATGAGTAGGTGGCACCTGAGTGGGTTGCAGGGGGACCAGGAATCAAATATTCCAGGTATCAGTCTCTGCAGACTTTAATAAGTCCTGTCTCACAGAGCTTCTATGCCAGTAAGAGAAATGACAATTAACATGTATAATTGACAGAGAGTGTTAATGACTTGTTGATTAGTGGGAAATCACTCACTGATTCTCTTCACCACAAAAATGAAATGAGGCTCAAGTACATGGGAATTTGGCCATTAGCTTAATTTTATAGAAATTATAATAGGAAGTAATATATGTCTTTTTATTTGCTATAAATATTTATGGTTTCTGGTTTTATACTGACGCTACTTAAAATACTGTCCAAAAGTGGGAAAGTATTCAGATATGTAGTTGTATAGTTCTCTGATTTTACATAAATATGTTCCTAAGTATGTTTTTAAGTTAAAAATATACAAAATTTGTATACATCCAAATCCTATTTTAAGTGACTTTAGAAAATCAGCTTTTAAAAAGAATTGAGTGAACTATAGCTACAAATTTATAGAACTAGAAGTAACTGCAAATTTCATTTGCTATAGTCGCCAAAGTTTACAGTTGAGGAAGTCAGTAATCACAGTGTTAAATCACTTACCATAAGTCACGACACTAGTTAGTGACAAAACAGGATGAGAAAGCTCTAATGCTCCGTATAACAAAGCAAGTGCTTACTATATTCCTTATCTATTTTTTTGTTCCTTATCTATTTTTTAGGCTTATATTTCATGTTAACATTTCTTAATTTCAGCCTATTAGTAGTGAATGCTGATTGTATGACCTAAAGTAAGTTCAGGCTCTTCACTGAAAAAATTACAGGTGTAGAAACGTTTTCTGGCTATTGTTAACACTGGAAAATATTTATTAATTTGTAAAGTAATGTTGTGTTTATATTCAATTTCTCTATTTTTTCCTTAAGCTGCAAGTATGTTCAAACTTTAACAACTGGTCTCAAATTTTAACAACTTCAAAGCTTTTGCAAAAAGTTTATTGACCTAACATATAGGTTATATTTACCATGTTGAATAGATTCATATGTGGAAAAAATATAGGATCTTTGTTACCTGTAGAATGATTTAAGATGAAAACACATAGAGAAATGCCTGTCCTGTTGTAAATATTTCTGTTAAGAAAACCATCAGCTCCTTATATTTAAATTTTCAAATCTTCCTTTACTTTAACATGGCATAGTATTTCTCTGATAATTTAATTATAAAATATGTTACTTATTTCTGGTTTCATTTTTGTTAATTCCTAGAGACACAATTGCTGATAAAGAAAATTAAAATTTAGTGTTCAATGTTTGGTCCTTTGGCAATTTTTTCATCTCTACATTGTACCTTTAACACTCCCTCCCACCCCCAAAGTGATCAGAATGCATGTTTTTTTACAGTGCTAATTTTATTTCTTTGAGTTGACATAGTGCTCTGAAGTAATAATCATCTTGTGGTCAGCAACTTATTTATAAAAATAGCATAGTACGTTCAAACTAAAATTGTCATCCAATCTCTGATTTGAATTCTTTAATTTTATAATGTTAGTAAACTCATAGAAGTGAATTAAGACACTATCAGGGCCTCCCCGGTGGCGCAGCGGTTGAGCACTGGGTTGCGAAGCTGCCCGCAGCCTCTGTGGCGCCGGTTCGTTCCCCGGCTGCTCCCCGGCCACTGGAGGAGGGTCCCACATGGCGCGCAGACCTCTCCTGCCGCCCGCTGCTCCCCTCAGCAGTGTACTTCAGTCCTTCTGCCTGCTCTGCTCCCCGCTCTGGCTCTGGTGAATTCTCTCACCCTCCCGCGCTTCTGACTGTACCCAGTGCATGTATAAACAAAACAAACAAACAAACAAATAAATAAATAAATAAAGCATGCCTCTATAAAAAAAAAATATATATAAAAAAAAAAGACACTATCAGGACATTTATTATAAAGAGATATAGGCCTTTCTTAGGACATCCATGTACATGAATGTATGTAGACTTGCAGTAGGGATTAGAACAAGAAAATAGAAAGAGTCAGGAGAGAATATCAGCCACCTCCCATGTTTTTTTTTTCTCCCTCACTCTGTCACTAGGCGTGTTCTTCTCTATGCATGTTTGTTCACTGTGCTTTCTTTGAGTCTCTATGCTCCAGACACTGACTTTGAAGACCCTTAATTCAAGCAGCTACTATGAATGAACCACAATTCCCAAACTCAATTTCTTGTAGAAGAATCTAATCAGCCCTCTTGTATCAAGCATTGATCCTTGGATCAATCAACTAGCCACAGAAACAGTAGGGTACCATGTTACCAAGGGCACTAATAAAGTAGAAGGGGTAAGCAGGGAAGCAGTTATCAGAAAAGAGGTTTAAGAGACTATGAAATTATCTTAGAAAAAATTTTACTGTTTCTAATTGCCTTATAATTGTACTTGCAAAATGTTATCTTTCTTAAAAGAAAAATCTGCATTTTTTCAGTTCTTATAGTCTGGTCTTTATACCATAGATCTGAAGCTTGGTAAGTTCAAGGTCAGCCTTCCCTTAATGGCTTGCTGTTGCCTTAATCCTCATATTGTAGCTGAGTCACTTAAATAAAAAGACTACTGCTAGTGAAAATAAGCTTAGAATACACTATTTGCATTTTGGTGAAGAAAACCAAGCGTGATTAGCCCCTCTACTACTTCTGATTCTCTACTGCTTTCTCTTTGAGGTATGATTTGGCAGAAGCTTCCTTGGTTTACTTTTTCGGAGATAAATCAATCCTACTGATTCAATTAAAATGATAGTATATTATGGAAGAGATTAAAAAAAAGATGCTAGAATCTTAAACATTTTTAATGATGATTTCCAAATCATTATCTTTTCTTACTCTTACTATCCCACATGTAATGATGTTAGGATCTCAGAATCCTAGATTTTCAATTAAGTATCAGAGATACTTATCTTTATTTGTTTATATTCTATTTCCAGAAACAAATTGACATCTTAGAAATAATCATAGAATAAAAGATTTAAATTCCTTAAAATAAGGTAAAAGGCAGAGAGAAAGTAGTGTTATATGCTCTTAAGAGTTATTCCCTGGCTTAGCAGCTAATATAGCGCAAAGAACACAGCTACATGATTTATAATGCAGCAAGATTTAAAAAAAAAAAAAATAGCTCAGAGATGCACATCTATTCCAGGAAATGAGGCTAGATACTATGGGTCCAGATGAATTCAGTGTCCCATGAGCTCACAGTGAGGTGTAAGTACTTAGTAGAGATTAGGATCTGTTTTAGGAGACAAGCTTTGTCAGGTGTCTTTGTTCTCTTCTATGCAGTTTCTATTATTTGAAATATTCAGGCTCATTAATACTTTCCTCAGTGGCAGCTTAGTTTCCTAACTATTGCTATAGCTTACATGAGAGTTGAACTGCTTAAGAAAAAAAAAAGGTTACAACTGAAAATAAACTTAGAATATACTTTTTCTTTGTTCTGTAAGGCTCACTGAGCTAGGAAAGAATTAGAACTGGCCTCAGTTTAGAACCATGCTCTGGGCCTCACCTTGTATTTGATTATTCAGATAACCAGATTCTCTTAAAAGACTTGCCATGTGATAAATTTAGTTACCTGAAAGCAAGATTTTGTAGGGATTCATGGGATTTGGTGATCCATATAATTTTGCTCTCTATAGTACCATTTTTCAAACTCTAGTTTTTAAAGAGTTGAAGTAATATCAGAGTACACTGATAGCCTTAGGAAACATAGGAGAGTTCCTTGATTAGCAGCGATGTAGTCTGTGTATGATTGTGCCTGCCATTTAAAACTACAACACCAATCAGAGTGACAGCTATTATCCTCGCTTTTCAAATGTAGAAATGGGGAGCAAAGGGGTTAAGAAAAGTGCCCAAAGTTCTACAGGTTGTGAATAACAGAGTAGGTATTCAAAAGCAGACAGACTTATTCTGAAACTTAAGTACCAAAAGACTACTATTGTGCCTTTGCTTTGGGTGCATTGCTTGTAGAAGAGGGAAGTTAGACACAAGGGGATGGAATGTGAGTAAGAGAGACTTGACTTTGAAAAAGGTACTACCATTTAGTATTGAGCAAAACACAGCATCCCTCTAAGCCTTGCTGTCTACATTTGTAAAATGATAATAACAATACATGTCATTTTCCTAGGATATGGTAGATACAATGGATAATATATATGAAATGTTTGCCACTCAGGCACCCGTTGTAACTGGCAGCTCTGCATTTACACATACACACCTGTCTTAAGCTTTAGGTCTTTTAGAGCAGTGACATCATCTGTCTTTATTCTCTAAAGATATTTAGACTCCAAAGTAACTAAGTATCTTTTAGTCAAGTAATGAGGAACCTCAGATTGTCCATTTTCATTATAAGTAGGCATGCATTCAGATCCCAGTATGTGATTTAAAAAGAAATATATCAACTTATATATGAAGAAATCTCTCAGTTTATAACTTTATAAGACCTGAAGTTTGTCACTTTATTTTCAGTAAAAATTTTCTAACTTACCCCATTCTTACCCCTCTTGATTATCCATTTGAGAAGTTGATCTCAGCTATGTAAAGAATTTCAGATTTTCAGTTTCCAACTAGACTTGTGTAAATGAAAGACATAATTGTCACCTGGTTTTCAAAACCAGATAGTAATTTAAATTCCAAGAATATATTTTAAAGTGAAAAAATCGAGTCTCATAACCTGGGTACTAGATAAAAGAGCAAAAATAAAAATCTCTGTTGTTTTAAGCCTGTGTTTCATTAACCAGTTTATCTTAGAGGTACAGTGGGAATGTACATATACCCCCAACATACAGTACTCTGTGTGCTGGTCTGCTAATTAGTATGGTTATTTCCCGTTTTGTTGATGAGGCTTAAATAAATGTCAAGGGTACAGCCATGAAGATCTCCCAATTAGGCTTCACATTTGTTAAAACCCAACCCTTTTCCCTTTTGTAAGAAGATGACAGTTCCAACAGCAGCCCAGCCTAACAGGACTCCAGGGAAAGGATCCTCCTCTGGTTTTATTGAAAGTAGGGCCAGTTGGGTCCAGTGAGAATACTGCCACTGGTCATGGTGCAGAACGGTTTTAATCTTTCCTACCTTCCTTCATTAATTTTATTGTAGAGCAAAATACTGTAGACTTGGTGAAAAATGTGTAGACCTTTAAGTTTGTCAACTAAAATTGTGTTTTAAAATAATTTCTGGTAAAATTTATTGGAATTTATTTAAAGAATGAGATATTCTTTTAAATAATATATAAAATTTATATAAATCTAAGATACTGCTTTGCTTTTTAAAATAATATTAGCTATTTTTAGCTTATTCTAATAATTGTATATCTGCAGGAGACACACACACACACACACACACACACACAACCCCCCCCCCAATGCTAACTAGACTAGTGAACTGCAAGCAGGGGCTTAGCTGTATTACAAGTCAACATTAACAGATGGATGGCCCTAAGCAAGACAAAACCACTGCAACAAAATCTAGTGAAAGTGGAAGACCGAAGCTTTTTGTTGTTAAGCCCTATTAAAACCCTGGCACACATATCACTCTTAACTATTTCATGTCTGAAAGAAATAACAGTACACTAAAATTTCTTTTCAACCTACCCAACTAATAATGTAAAAGCTGCATGAGAAAATATGAATGAAAAGTTAGTTTTTCATATGTAATATGAATTAAAGCAGTGTGTCTATTGGTAAATATCCACACTTGGAGTATAGTCAAGAACCAAATAATGTTTATAAATAGAAATGTTTAATCATTGTGATTTCTACTAATAAGACTTAATATTGTTAAACTAGTGATCATTTATTCTATATATTGAAATACAAACTAATACTTTGGGATATGAATAGCTATATTCTGAATGGAAGATGTTTTCACCACAAAATGAGTTAGGTCATTTTTCATTTTTATCCATCAGGTAAGGTAATAGCCACACTTCAAATGAAACTTTGCTATCTTTCTGAGTTCTTATATATTTAATGGCTTATAAGTCATCCTAATGGATTTGTAGAATATAGTATAACAGCTATAAGTTCCCTTTGTAGTTGATAAATAATGTAATTTTATCTCTAAAGAATGTACTCAGAAGTTATACATACCTTTTGGCATGCAGACGCTTGTAAGTAGGGCATTTTGAACCTAAATATTGGTTGAGTGGGGAATTAAAAGGAATCCCAGTATGTAAACATGTTTTTAAAAATACAAGCATTCAGGTGGTTTATATTTTACAGATAATAAATCCCATAATTTAAAATGCTGCAAATGGGGCCTCCCCGGTGGCACAGCGGTTGAGCACTGGGTTGCAAAGCTGCCCGCAGCCTCTGCAGCGCTGGTTTGATCCCCAGCTTCTCCCCAGCCACCAGAGGAGGGTCCCACCTGGCGCACAGACCTCTCCTGCCGCCCGCTGCTCCCCTCAGCAGTGTACTTTGGTCCTTCTGCCTGCTCTGCTCCCCGCTCTGTCTCTAGTGAATTCTCTCACCCTCCTGCGCTTCTGACTGTACCCAGTGCTTGTATAAATAAATAAATAAATCTTTAAAAAAAAAAAACAAGTGCAAAAAAAAGTTTAAAAAAAAAATGCTGCAAATGGAATTAAGGCTTTGTGAAATTTATAGAAAACAGATTTTTCTGAATAAGTTCATAAGTATGATAAATGATAAACTATTCACAACTAATAGGATGTGATTATGGTATTGTGTTTATGACACACTTCATTGGAATTCAGTGGACTCTAGGAATAAAATTAATGTAATTAAAGATAGTGTTTTTTGGTTTTTGGTTTTTTTTTGCTCAGGTGACATAATAGATTTCAGAAAATGGCACCCTTGTCGGCACCTTTGGAAAAATTCTGTCCATTGTAAAGCTTTGCTTTATTAGGCAAGGACTAAATGGCATAGCCATTGTTTGCAGAGGGAAGTAGCTAGTTGCTTCTCCAAGAAATAAAGTAATTGTAAATGTAAGAAAGATAACTGATACAGGATGTAGGTGGAGGAAAGGAGTAGAAAGAAATATGAAGGAGGAGGCCCAGATAATTGGAAAGAATACGTAATATAAATTTACAGTATAGAAATAAATTTGACTGTTATAATAAGCAAAATAATCTTAATTTTTAATTTTAGCACATTTTAAAATTTGACTCGCTATTAATACTATTAATATGATAAAGCTAAAGCATTGAATTAAAATAATAAGGAAACTATTGGAAACTTTCAAAGGGTAATTTTTTAAATAATGTTTCTGTTAAAAGATGCCCACAAGAATATTGTCTAAATGAAAATAAATTTTAGCAATCTGTCCAAAAGTCACTTTCATATAATATATGTTTAGTCTAATTTACACCAGTCTCACTGTTATAAAATGGATCTTTTAAGTGCCGTTTGAAAAATGTAAATACAATATTGTGAATTTTAGCAATTTTTTCTCTGTTGAAATAATATTAATGTCCAACATGTCACATTTGATTGTTAAATACGTGTCCCCACTCCCCCACCTCCAATCTGTTGTGGATTACAAGAGTGCCCTCTAGTGGACATTATGTAGTCCTTTCTTTTCTTGAAAGACCATACATAGCCAACCAACATGAGACAAAATTTATAATTATAAATTTATAGTACAAAATTTGCCCTTCAGAGTAGTGTCTGTTAGAAACACAATAGAACACATATGGGCACATTTATATATGGAAAATTATTCAAGAACATTATTCTTTCAAATAATTTAAAATCAACTCTTCCTTTCAGTAACGACAAAACTTCATTTTAAAAATATTGGGCAATACCTACTGTTTAAAAAGACATACTGGAAGATGGTCTCATTTTTGTATTATTCAGTATTATGACATGTTTTTAATTTGAAATGTACATTTTCAGTGTTGCCATTTTACTGTGCAAATTTAATGCTACAAACAACTATCATTTATTCCTGTCTTGAAATTAAACCAAAATTAATCCATTTTTTCATTTATTAAATATGATTTTTACCATTCTAGACTTTCTATCAGTAATCACATCCTCACTGCAGTAATCACATTCTTACTGGATTTCATTACCAATATACTATTTTCCTATTTTGTTTAACTTTGTGAGAGTTTTTTCCATTACCTCATCATTATTTTAAGAACTTTTGTTGAATTTAACAACAAATGTCTATTGCAAATGTTCTCTGTATTTACAGACAATTTTTATTTTCTCCCAGACTTCTTGGGATAAAGAAATGATGATTTTTCTTCCTGTTTTGTGTATAGAACTGCTTTTAAGATTGGATGGAGATCAGTGTTAGTGCTGATGAAAGAAAAAGCCAGTCTCTTCTGTGTAGAGATTGCTGCTGCCTCCTATTAGTATCCCTCAAGAGAGAGAAGTTGTCAGGAACGTCAATAGATATATAGCTACAAGACTATAATAGAATCTTAAGATTTGAATAGAATTTATATCTACTACACATTGTTGTATTTTCTGATCGAGAACATAAAACATTTGAATAATAAATATCTTAAGTTATCCTGTTTTCCCATACCAATTGTAAAATGAGACTATTTTTATATTCTTCTCTGGAGTTCTTTTTGTCTTTTCTAACATTTGGGTATAATGCTGGTCATTTTACAGAACACTTTTAGCCTCTTTTGAATGTTTTTGACATTTTTAAGAATGTCAAAACATTTTGAAACTAAAATATTATTGAAATTTCTGTTAATATTGTAGCATTCAACACAGAAAATATGTTAAGACTCTCCACAACACACAGATAGGCTTATTATACACTGACATTGCATTCTTAAAAATAAAATAAGCTATAATTATTTTACAGATGAGATTTTAATCCTTAGTTATGTGATTTTTGCAGATATAAGTTATTATGATAATTGGAAACAATATAGTTTTGTTAATTAGTGCTGACTTTTAATTGTTTAGTCTCAGCTAGCAAAGTCATCTTCACATCAGTTAGTGAAAGGAACCAATTATATTTTTTTTTTTGCAAATACAGTGGTCAGGTTATGTATTAAGGAACCTTTCCAAATGTTGAAGTGTCTCTGAATACTGAAAAGAGATTGCAAGAGGTTATATAAAAGTTAATTTCAAGTATTAAAAACAAAATAATAAAATGATATAGTTTTAATATTTATACTTGATATAATTACTAGGCATATCAACAGTCCTTCAAAGTTGCCTTTAAAGTATCAACAGTTCACAATCATATTGCATATAAGCACAGGTGAATAATGCGACCACTGTGAATGCATGGCCTTCTTTCTACTGATTAACACACTTCAGAAAGAGAGAACATTTTAGAAAGATTGGTACCATGTTACCACTACTTAGATTATTTTATAGTCTGAGCAACAATAGAGCATTCTAAAACACCTTATTTGGAAATGCTATTAATACAGTATTTTGCCAGACTAACTTTACAATATTTGGCCAAACTAAACTTCATAAAGGAAGTCAAAACTTCCAAAAGGAAACTTATAACATTGGTAAAGCACTCTGTAAAGTTAGCTTGGATTTCAAATACCCTATCTCTAAAATCAAATATGAAGATTTAATTACAGAATAAACCCTAACTTAATGTTAATTAAAAAAAGCAGTCACTAATGTAATTAGGTATATGTAGACCAAATGAACATTATAATGGAGAGTCTGTGTAATACAATTCAAGCAAAACTAACCTGAATTATCTATCCAATGCAAGCTTATAGTCTTCAAGGTCATGCTCACTGTACAGTACTATGTGCAAGGCCTGTTTTCAAGGTCACTCATCTTCCTTTACCTTACTAAAGACCATCACTTACAAATACAGAAAACTTTCCTTGTTTCATTTAGCATCATGCCTTTGAGATTCATGTTGCAAATCCAGGAATTTATTTTTTATAGCTGAATAATATTCTATTATATATGTATCCATATGCATATAGGTTCTTCTGTAATGCTGTTAATACAAGATAATGAATCCATTACAAGTTGACCTGATTTGAATTTTGTTTTTGATATTGTCACCTGCAGTAACCTGTTGTTATCCTATGTGTTTAGAATGGAGTACTACTGGTAGAGGTACTAGAAGGTTTGGCTCATTGTTCCTCCCTCACCCTCACATTAGCTATCAGTAGTCCTTGTATATTTGAGACACACAGGGGTGGGAAAGTAACTGTTACTCAGTGTTTTCGCCCCACCACCAGCAGTTAGCTTTTGTTGTTAATTACTTGGTCCTAGCCTTGTGGATTTTCTATACTCTGATCCAATTTTAGTCTTAGTAGACCATGTTCCTCCTGTGCCTCAGGTGTGGGGCAGCATCCCTTTCTCAGCATCCCTCCAATTCTTCCTCATGGAAGATAAACTTCCTCATATCTGTGATTGGTCTTCAACAATTTGAGGGCTACTTGCTCCTCCATGGTGGTCGACCTCCTCATGGTCTCAGTGTGCCTCATTGGGTTTCCCTCTCCTCCCTACAGCACAGAGTATTTGCTTTTATACCTCCCCCAGAAATCTTGTGTTTGCTAACTGTATGCAAGCGGTTTAAGGCTTTTGTTCTTAGAAAATAAGTGATATTTCATCCCTATTCCCTGTAGCAGCTTATCACCTCCTGCAGGCCTCTACCCAAGTGGGATCTCTTTTCAGTCTCCTGTCTTGGCCCCATAGCACCTAATGGCAAGGTTGACTGGTTTACAAATAAGATTTTAGAATTTTACCCATGGAAAAAAGCTTTTTATTGCAGACTCCCTTGTTTTTGAGACTCCTAGCCATTTCAAATCTATGTTGTCAACTTTTAAGATTTTATTAAAGTTTCAAATTTATTCTCCCCTACTTAAAGCAATCTCTTTTCTTGTGCCTTGCCAATGATGAAATTGATCCTATTTCTTGTCTCGCTTTGGAGGGGTTTATAACTGTATGAAATTCAGTTTACTTAGTTGCCTTATAAGTTCACTCTGATGGGTTCAAGAATTATGATTGTCTTAGATTGCCCAGTCTTTTCTCATTAATAGGATGGGAGTTTACATTCTTTTGCTGCTTTTTGCATTCTAAATGAAAGTGGAATTAGAAGCAAAATGAATTTGAAGGTATGATTCTTGGTCTCAAGGACTCAATGCAACAGGAATATACTAAAACTGAAATACTTCCTTTAGAAGAGAGCATATACATGTTTCTCCTGCTATCCCAAAGTAGAAGATTTTTATTTTGATCTGATTGGTAGGTTATGTTTTGAGTTCAGGAATGCTCAAAAATTTCTCCATATAAATTAATGGTAATAGTGTTCTTCACATAGCACTCACCTATTCAGAAGTATACTTTTGATGTGTCTTTATGAAAGTGTGTTTCTTTACCCTAATAAAAATAGACTTCCATAAGGTGCTTTCATCAGTCTTCACCAGACACATATCTTATCATCCTACAAATTTACTTGTTCTAATCAGTCATCTCTTAACTTGTTATATCACCTACTTGGAGCATTAGCATTTGTGATTATTCTCTAACTACCACTTACTTAAAAAAAAGGAGGTTAGAACTTGCCATTTCAAGAAATCATTCCTCAGTTTAATTCTCAGATATTGATTTCTTTGACTCTCTCAGGACTTACTTATCTAAAATGTAATTACAATGAGAAGAGTTCTCTTCAGGCAGTCAAGACATCTAAGTTGGATTCTTAGCTCTGTCACCATTGTCTTTAAGCATCCAGTTCCCTGATGTATAAAATACAAAAAGTGTATGCCAGAATTTGGTTATTTAATGAAATAAACTACAGTATGTAAATCATCTCATACACTAAAGCAGAGCAATTATAGGCAAGTTATTTCCGTGCTTCAATTATCACCTATAAATATACAACACCTATAAAGCTCTTCAAATTGTGAACTGCCATGCATTTTTAAGGTATTGCAATTGTAATTCTGTATAATGGAGCGTCATTCATTTATTCCCACTTTATGCAAGTATTTTTTGACTTATGCTGCAAAAGTATAAGTTCAGTGGTTTACTGTAGACTTTGTATAAGCATAAGAATGTTTCAATTATTCACTTACTTTGACTCTAGAATGGGAAAAGTAGCAGAGTACTACTTTCAAAATTTTCATGTTACAGGCATCTTAATTTTATGAAATCTTAAGAAAATTATTGTCCCATTCATTTACCTATATCCTCTATTTTTCACAACTCTTAACCTCATGAATGTAAATTGACCCAGCAATTTGCCTTATTGGTATTTGTCTGCCACCTAGTGAACAAAATGGTAACTGCAAGATTAACAGGCTCCTTGTTGCACTGTGGGGATGAGTCTCACAATTCTGTGATAATCTTTCTGGAAACCATTGTAGTAAAAAGAAGCATTTTTCATGCTTGTAACTAAATCAGACTTATTTCTTGAATTCTCTTCAAACATTAATTTGGATGGTTTTGTGACTTAGAGCTTCTGCTTCTGTCACTCTTTGTACATTTGCTCAGTTTTTCACTTCACATGAAATGCCTTTTTTTCTCATCTTTAACAGTTCATTTTCTTTATTTAATTCAATTTAGGTATATGTTGAGCTTATATAGTCAGATATCTTCCCTAATATATTGCATTCCATGCAGATAACCTTTCTATACATTAATTTAGTATTTTCTCATTTTCTTCAAAGCATTCCTTGCTATACATGTGCTTACTTCCAAAGTAAGTAAATTTTCTCATACTACATGTGTCCTTTACATTTTACATTTCCATGTGAGTAAATTTTTATTTTTCAGTTATATGTGTTCACAACCTTGTAGGAGTCTGAGGACATGTGATATACAGATATCCACTTTATTTGTAATTCGTCATGTCAAAATGATACACAACTTTGCTTATTTTGTATTCTTATGATTTTTTTGTACCCAAAAAATACCCTTTTGGGGTATCCCTGGCTCCCAAGAGAGTTGCAAATGCTGATAGCGATTTGCTCATTTGCATAGCTTCTGGGTTGCTAGTGAAAAGGTCATCGCTTAATGTTGTAATTATACCAGATCTGTGCAGTTCACAAACTTTTTAATCTCCTTATTTGATCCCAGAATTTATCATTATTTATAGTATGCAATTACAGTTCTGTATTATTAATATTATTAGTTGGCTGACTGAATCTACTTATTAGTAATATTATAATTTGACATGAATCAAGATCACTATTGTCATTTACATGTTATCTATGATAAAAAAACAATTGAGTTCAGCTATATTAATAGATGAAGAATAAGTTTATATTTGTAATTGGTTTATATACAGTATTATGATATTTTTATAATGTATTTTTTTTAAAAATCAGTACGGAAGATAGTACTGTATGAAACAGATCCTATTTCTTGGTAGAGGTACTAGAAGGTTTTGCTCATTGTTCCTCCCTCACCCTCACCTTAGCTATTAGTAGTTCTTGGACATTTGAGCCACATGGGGGTGGGGAAGTAACTGTTACTCAGAGTTTTTGCCCTCCACCAACAGTTAGCTTTTGTTGTTAATTACTTGGTCCTAGCCTTGTGGATTTTCTATACTCTGATCCAATTTTTGTCTTAATAGACCATATACCTTCTGTGCCTCAGGTGTGGGGCATCATCCCTTTCTCAGCATCCCTCCATTTCCTCCTCATGGCAGATTTGCTCATGCATACAGTAGGTATTTAATGGATGTTTGTAGAATAAAGATAAGCTATGAATTGTTTTAAAAGAGATGTGCATACCCTTCCAGGAATGCACAGTGCTAGTTTTTAAATATTTGTTGAAAAAAATAAATGACTGTTTTATTACATTATTATAAGAGCATGCAAGTTTTGTCTCTGTCCCTTGCTTACATTCCCTCTACAATTTCTTATTTCATACATTTCTGATTTCCCTCATTTCCTTATAACCCTCCATAAATTTAAATTTGTACAGTCTTTTTTCGCCTTACTATATATGCCTTTTAGTGATCAAAAGGGTAATTGCACAATTAATGGACACTTTAATGAGCCCTGAGGACACAGTTCTAATCCACAGTACACTCAAGTTGTCTTTCATTCCATTAAATTTATTCTGATTGTCTCACAAACCTTTGCATATTTTATTCCCTCTTATCACTATCTACTTAAAACCTGCTAACCTTTCACAGCTCAACTCAAACATCTTTTAACAAATGACTTCTTTGACCTTCCTGACAAAGATTTTATAATGGTCATAATTTAGTGACACAAGCAAGGTGGGGAACTGGGTATCACATATCCTCAGACTCCTACAAGGTTGTAAACACATATAACTGAAAAATAAAATTTTACTCATGGAAATTTAAAATGTAAAGCACACATCTAATATATGAGAAAATTTATTTAACTTTGGAAGTAAGCACATATATAGCAAGGAATGCTTGTGAAGAAAATGAGAAAACAGTAATGTAAAGGAAGGTTATCAACATAGAATGAAATTTATTAGGAAAGATATCCTACTAGAGAAGCTCAACATACACCTATATTGATTGTTCAATTTAATTCATGTTTCATTTATTAGAATGTAATTTCTATCAGGGCAAGGAGCCCCACTATTGGTCTTCATTTGCCTTTGCATGTAGCCACTATGTGGCATATAGAAAGAATTTCTACAATCTTTGTAACTGAACAAATGAATATAATATTGTATTGTGCCATGTGGACACAATCAATTATTATGGTATTTTCTTCTTTTCAATATATATATATATATATTTAAGGTTTATTTATTTATTTATACAAGCACTGGGTACAGTCAGAAGCATGGGAGGGTGAGAGAATTCACCAGAGCCAGAGCGGGGAACAGAACAGGCAGAAGGACTGAAGCACACTGCTGAGGGGAGCAGCGGGCACGGCAGGAGAGGTCTGTTGCACCATGTGGGACCCTTGCCGGTGGCCGGGGATCGAACCGGCACTGCAGAGGCTGCAGGCAGCTTCGCAACCCAGTGCTCAACCGCTGCGCCACCAGGGAGGCCCTCAATATATATTTTCTTATCAGTTTCTTAGTTCATGTAACTAAGCACCAGAAACTACCTACTACGTATGAAGATAACCATTTATTCAGAAATGTTAACTGTATTTTGAAAAATAATTTTACATTAAAGCAAAAAATGTGACTCATATAATTTGGTATATTAAATAATGAGGGAACTAGTATGATGTTAAAAAAAAAAAAACTGATATGAAGGATAATTTACCAAACAGACAGGAATACTGAAATTTACTGAATACTGAACACTGAAATTTACAGGAATACTGAAATTTACAGAGCAGTCAGAAATACTGAAATGTATATTCTAACAGATACCAAAACCATCAATATCCACACCGTAACAATGGCATCCCGACAGGACAAAACTTACTTGCATCCCTATGTTAAGAGGCATTTGCATTACCATCTGTCCTCCACAACTAACTTCTGTCTCTACAGGGCTATAAACAGTCAGAGATTATTAATTATATAGACTTCTGTAGTATCAGGGAATCCTGGAAAGGAATGCTAGGTAATACCTAACAATCTTTGAAAGAAGACCAGTAATTTTTTGTCCATTTCAAGGCCCTTTGCAGTTCCTCTGACCATTTTCCTACTTGTAGGAAATGATGGTGTGATCATTACCTTTGATCATTACCTCAAAGATTATTCTTGATTATAAAAGGAAGACCATTCTCATTAGGCTTGACCTGCATGTTTATCTTGGAGCAACGAGAATGTTAACTAACGATGTAGACCTCCTCGAGTTTGTTTTGTAAATCTAGAGTCATACAGTATCACCCAGGTAAGGTCACAGAATTTACTTCCAGAAGTTTTCATAAGAAACCTCAGATTGGGGTTATAAAAGTATGTTATATGCTATCTTGAGGCTAGAAAATTAAGCCTAAGAAATCTTTCCACCTGAAATACCTGTCAGTTTGGGTGAATTCCTCTTGAATTCCAGATTTGCTATGGTTGCCTGATAGTAAAGGCACCTATGAGGCTGCACACCATCAGCAGGCTCCTAGGTGGGCTTTATAGGCATTGGCTCCATATCTTAGCCAGTCATTGTTATGAAATGGTCACCTGTCATAACTTCCATTTCAAATAAGGCCTTGTTTTCACAATTTCTTCAGTTATAGCCTGGCAAGGTAGCTAAGGGCATGAAAGATGCAGAGCACTACAGAATTGCATAACCCCAAAAAGTCTTCTGAACATCTGGAATTCCACTGACAGGACACTGCATAATCTTTTGCTGCTTTCAACATCTTTCACAATTTTCCTGACACTAATATGCATTGAATAATGTGTTTGGTTTGGAGAGTATGAGAGAGAAATTATCAAGGTGTCAGCCATCAAGAACCTACTGTACAGCAGGAGGGGGAGAATTCAGCCATCATCACAGTACAGTGGGATAACTCCTCTGACAAATCTGCATCAAGGCACACAGAGAACACATACTGATGAGTGAGAAGGTATTTCCTGAAAGGGGAACTCTTGAAACAAAGCATGAAGGATAACTAGAAAGTGAGAGGAGTTCTATTAGGCACATCAACACATGCATAAGGCAGAGGCAGAAGACATATGGAGACATATGAGAGAGGAAGATGGTTTGGGAGTACTGCAACAAACCTCTGATAGTAGATGAGCCTCCAGAGAGGCTAGCTTAGCCAAATCCCTCTGGGTAAAGAGAAGGAGTATGACATCCTGAAAATCGTAAGGACTCAATGAAGAACTTATTTAAAGAGGAGTACAACATTGTCATATTGTCCTTTTAAAAACTCTCTTTGTCAGCAAGTTAGAGGCTGTAGTGTTCTACAACACAGGGTAGTAAAGAATGAGGTGTAGCATAGGCAGTTAACTACAGATTTTCTCATGAGAATAGATGTGTATGGAAAGAGATAGTAGGGGTAAAGAAGAGGGGACAAATACAAGAGAAGTGTTTTTCAGGCAGAAGAATCAACATTATACAGAGATCCTGTAGTTGAACAAATCAAGGCAAACATAGAGGGTTGAAAGAAGTCTATTGTGATGCCTTGTGGATTGGGATAAAGCAAAGTAGGGAGCAAGGACTGAGCCCAAACTTGCAACACCTGATAAATGAAGTGCAACAGAGTTATTCAACCTGTACCCTAGTTCTTGTGTAAATGAATAAATAAATCTTTAAAAAAAACTTATTGAAAATCTAAAAGATGCTACTCTATACTCCCTGAAGGGAAGGCAGCAGTGGTATCTCATTTTTCTTTGAATTTTTCACATCTCTTTATTATAGAAACATTCATTAAGCACCTATTGTGTACACATACTGTTGTCCATGCTGGGAAGGACTACAAAAGTCATGAAAAATCAGGAGATGTGGATCCCACTTACATAGAGAACTCAGAACAGAGATGAGAGCAGATTAAAAGTGCATTGGCCAGATATTTGCCAAATTTGTGGTGACACAGTAAACCACTTACCATGTAAAGAGAAGACTGCAGGGGTTATATTTGAGTCAATTGTTGAAATATTAGTAAGATTTTTTCAGTAAAGAAGAAAGAGAAGGGAAACGCTGACAAAGGACATCTTCTGTGCAAGGGGAAAACTAATCTCTATGGAAATTAACCTGCTCTGGCTAACGTAGTGAGTGGTAGCCTCTTGAACACGAACTAAAGAACAAGAAATCAAAGCAAAACAATGATTCTCAATCATGTTTGGATGGGAGTCTCTTCGTACTAAAAAGTTTGAACTTTATCTTGAAAGAAATTAAAGGTTTACATCAATCAAAGGCATAAAATCAGCAGATAATGAAGTAACATTGAGGCATAGTCTGACAAAAGTATATTTAGGCTTTAAAGATAAAATTGTATGATGATGACTTGAAGAATAGAGAAACATCCTTTTGATTAACTGTAGTTGTATTTTTTTGTTCATGCAAAATGTTTTGGTAGTTGAAATAGTTGCATTTCATTTGGCAGAAAAAGAATATTTGCCTTTTTTTCTGAGAGCATTGTTTATTTAAATAAATTATTACTTAAATGCATTTTATTAATCTCCAAATTAGAGTTGATTACTAGTGTTCATTTCCATTAAACAAATCACATGCCAAAGGATTTTGCTTAAGATTACAAAAATCAGTGTGAAACTAAGGACTAAAATATGGATAGTGTTATCCATATTAATTATTATAAATACCCTTGGTGTCTTAAATGTTAATTATGTTTTAAAATATCAGAACTTGAAGGGCTTGAATCTTATAATTAAAAATGTGTTAACTGTTATGTTCACCCAGATTTCCTTACAGTCAGACAGCCTAAACTTTGGAGGTGCAAAAACAGCATCATGATTGACAGTTATTAGTACTCTGATGAGAAAGAAAAGGCCCTTCCCACTTTCTCATTAAAGATTATGAAAAAGTATGCCCACTTCAAAATACAGAGAAGAGAAAAGTTTAAATAACAGCACACTTTGGATGTACAGGCAGTGGGAGGCTTACTCAGGACCTAAAGTAACTTCACAGTTACATGCACTGTGCTACATCAGCAGAACTCTGAAAAAATATTTATAGGGTTCTTTTTTCTCCCTCCCCCCCCCAAATCAACTTTTTTTTCTTTCTCTCAATTTTTTCACCATGCTGACTACTTCTAGCTCCCTTAATATGTTACATAATTACTCTTTTTTACAAAGTGTCTGTTCTCAAATACAGGCCATATTATGACTGTCGTGGTGCTTATTTCAGGGAGTTCTGGATAATAATTTATGATCAAAGTGTTTAGTAACCCTTAGAGACTTTCCTGTTGCATACTTACTACTGTGAGATTTCTAACCAGATCTTATATAGAATAATATGTTTCTTTGAATCTTACAATATTCATTGTACTGGAATTTGCTTCTGTTTATTATCTTTATAGTTAGAAAAATAAAAAGGATGTTCATCCCTTCCCCAAATATATGTACATATATATACAAAAATGCATACATATTTTAATTTTTATTACATGTTTTGAGATTTTTTTTCTCTTATAGTCATTTATGTTTCAGTTGTGTCTAGGTTAGTGTGCTATTTTCCTCTATTTTTTTAAAGATTTATTTATTTATGCATACAAGAACTGAGGTACAGGCCAGAGATGTGGGGGGTGAGAGGATTCACCAGAGACAGAGCAGGGAGCAGAACAGGCAGACTGAGTGAAATACACCGCTGAGGGAAGCAGCGGGCGAGACAGGAAAGGTCTTCTATGCCAAGTGGGTTGCTCCCTGGCCGGCCGGGGATTGAACTCATGCTGCAGAGGCTTCAGATTGCTTCATACTGCTGTGCTTAACCCCTTGCACCACCAGGGAGGCCCTATTTTCCTCTATTTTAAATGTTGGTTAAACTGTAATTATTTTTCTCCTGACCTTAAGTTTTCTTTTTTTGAGATCTTAAAAAATCATGTAATTTGAATACATTTTTTAATGTACTTTGGTCATTTGTTAATGACAAAATTTATGGAGAAACTCTGGAAGCATTGCAAGCAGGGGTTACAAGAACATATTTCTGAACTCATTCCTTCCTTTCTGCCATGACCACACAATGAGAAGTTAGAATAGTAGGGATCAGTTCCTATAGGTTCCAGAAATTTTCTTGCTTTTCATAACTGCAATAAAAGAAAATGGTTATCTTGATTGAAGATCAGGTACAGAAGACAGATTTCCCTCTAACTGTTATAGTTGAAGTCTCCAAATTCAGGTTTGCTGCTACCCATCCAAAAAGATGATAGCACCCAGCCAATGTCTTTCTGATACCATTTCCCATTTAAAGAAACCAAGGCTTTTAGAAAAAGTGAATGATTCCAAGGCAAAAAAAAAAAAAAAAGTTTTAATTTATATTAAGTATCATATTGTGCCAAAACCAAGGAACTTACTAAAATCTTCTGAAGTCATAACTAAAGGACACAAGAACCAACTTGATAGTGCCACCACTAATAAAAGATGGGGCTTTTGGGCTGCTCTGGGGTGGTGCAGGGGGTTGAGTACAGCGCTGTGAAGCAGTCCACAACCTCTGCAGCATGGGTTCAATTCCTGGCCTGCCAGGGAGATACCCACATGGCGTGGCAGACCTCTCCTCTCTCACCCGCTGCACCCTGCTGCTCCCTTCAGCAGTGTTTTTGGTCTCTCTGCCTGTTCAGCTCCCTGCTCTGTCTCTGGTGAATCCTCTGGCCTGTACCCAGTTCTTGTATGCATAAATAAATAAATCCTTAAAAAAATAAAAAGATGGGATTTTTAAATTGACAGTTTATAACATTATATAAGTTTCAGGTGTACAGCATTATAATGTGGCATCTATGTGTGTTACTGTGTCACCACCAAAAGTTGACTTTCCATCCACACCATACAGTTGACCCCTTTTACTGGATTCACTTTCTCCCCTTCTCCCTTGGAGAAACTAAAAAAAAAAAAAAAAACTTAAAAAATCATATCTTTATTGTGTAAAGACACTTAATATTATTCAAATATGCAAAAGTGAAGATAAAGAAGAATTCCTGGGTACCTTTCATACAGCTTCAAAAATTGTCAACTCCTGGCCAATCTTATTCAGTGCCGGCTCTGCCTATGCCTCTCCACCAAAGGATATTTTTGTAGTGAATACCCACCAGCACATCATTTAATGTGCAGATATTTCACAATACAATTCTAAAATACAAGAGTTGTTTTAAAAACATAATCACAGTGTAAATTTCAAAGAGATACAGATTGAACATCAAAAAGAAACACAGTGGTAAGTTGAGCCACATCAAATACATACAAATGAAGAAAGATAAAAATCTCTCATGGCTCATCTTCAGAGATAGGACATTAGCTTATTATTCTGAAATTGTTTAATAAACTGAAAAGAATGAAGGATTTGTCCTGTCTTTCCTGTACACATATCAGGATAGATAAATAAATTAATAAAAATTCTTCAAAGAATGCTAACAAATAAATATAAAAGGGATGCTTTTGAAAAGGATACAGTTGAAGCCCCGATTGAAAAGAATACCCAATGATTATAATAGGATGCTAAACCGTGAAGGAGTGATAAGGAAATTTATAAAGGATAGATCAGCCACCGTACGTGGGGACATGAACCACTCTTAATACCACCAAAAGTGAGACATCTAAATGTTATATACCTCCTAATGTGATACAATAAAAAACACACACCCAGACTATTTCCTTGCCCTAAACTGAGAAAAAAACAGAAATAGAATCTACCCAAGCTCCAGATATAACTGCCAGTTTATAGGAAATGAGAAAAATGTAACATTTAAAGGACAGTACCATCATATGAGAAGGGAAAGGTGGAATTCACAATCCTCTGAAAGAGGTTTGAGAGAAATACCAACCCAATGCAGTGTTAACCTTGTTGGGATACTGGTCCAAATAAGTGAACTGAAATATATTTGGGGTAATAGCGGCATGTGAATATGGCCTGAGCACAGAAGAAACTAAAAAATAGTTGTTGATTTGTTAGCTATGATGATATTTTGGTTGTATTAAAAAATGTGTTTGATAAAGATACATAATAAAGTACTTACAGGTGAGAGATGATAGTTTGTCTAAGACTTCCTTCAAAACCTTGCTATTCAGTGTGTGACCGCCAGCATTAACCTCACCTAAGAGCTTGTTAGAAATACAGAAACTCAGTTCCAGCTGCAGAACCACTTTTGAATGAGACTCTACATTTGTATTTATATGGTCATTAAGATTTGAGAAAGCACTCCTTTAAAAATTTAGGGTGCGCTGTGAGGCTATACACAGCCTCTGCAGTGCTGGTTCGATCCCCACCTGCCTCAGAGCAACCCACATGGCAAGCAGACCTCTCCTGTCTCATCCGCTGCTCCCCTCACCAGTGTATTTCGTCAGTCTGCCTGTTCTGTTCCCCTCTCTGTCTCTGGTGAATCCTCTCACCCTCCCACGCCTCTGGCCTGTACCCCGGTTCTTATATAAATAAACAAACAAACAAATAAATAAAAATAAAAATTTAGGGGTGAGGGATAGTGTAGGTGGGGTATAAGAGAAACATGGTTGGCAAATATTGATTATTACTGAAATTGGAGATTTTGGGGTATATGTGGATAAGCATGGACATTTGATTGGTTTTAAGTCGAGTATCCCTAAATCAGGAACTGAAAGTGTGTGATTGGACCATTGTTTGTATATATCCAGTGATTTGTTTTTAATATGAGGCACTAGTAAGTGTTGAGATAAATATTACCTGACTACTTCCCCTTCTTTCTTGAATGCGTATTTCTTTTAAAATTGTTCCTTATTAAATCAAATTGTCCTTTTATAATTTATAAAGAAAACTTAAACTGCCAGTGCCAATTTGTTGTCAATTCCTCTCCCTAGGCTCGCTTAAAAAAACCGCTTAAGAGTCTGGATGGTGTTCTATATGATGATGATGATGACGACGCCATTGAAAGAGCAAGCAAGTAAGTAATGGATTTTGATGTCATATAAACAGTGTGGCTTAATAGTAGAAGTTTTAGGTTACAAAAACTATTTTCAAAGAGTGTGCACACTCAGATATAGATTTTGTTCCTGTGCAATATTTGCAAAAGCAATCGATGCTCATTAGAGTATCATAGAGGGAAAGCAAAAAATAACCTGAAATAGTCCAAAAATATCTGGAATAATATTAAAGAACCCACCCTAGATTAGACTCCTACCCTCTTACTGGAGAGGGACAGGTTAAATATCAGGAGCAGTGATAATAATCAGTTGAAACCAGTGGAATCAGGAAGATGGGGAGGGACTTGAGTTTATAGTGATATCAAAAAAAAAATACAGTTAAAAAATAATTGTTAAGTACAGTAAATGGACTAATAGTATACATTTAACTTTTCAGCAATTTTATGACAAAATGGGCATTCTTTTCTCTACTTTTGTCTATATAAAGGAGTATGCATTATTTTTTAAAATAAAAGGAAAACCATCTGAAAATACTGAACTTGGGCTATAGCAAACTTTTCAAGTATTCTATCTTATAAGGATAATGTCCCAAATCACACAAATTTAGGCTGTGAAAAGCTCTGCTTCTGCTTCCAGATTGATTGCATACCAAAAACTGTTTTGTTTATTCTTAACAAAGCTCTGAATTTACAGTATTTGAAACAGGATATATTACTATGAAGAATTTGTCCATGAACCAATTATTAATTTTGTCATTGTTCCACTGAAATATCACTTTGGATATGACTCTTATTAATTAAATGTAAGTGGTGACAGGTTGCTTATATGCAGCATTTGTGGCTATATAACTACTATTTTTCTTCAGGTTGTCTTCTGAAGATGGTGAAGAAACTTCTACTTATTTTTATGAAAGTGATGACTCTGTTGAAACAAAAGTAAAGACTCCTTACTCAGGTGAAATGGACTTATTAGGAGAGATCCTTGATACATTGAGCACACATAGCTCAGATCAGGGAAAGCTGGCAGCAGCAAAGAGCTTGGATTTCTTTAGATCAATGGATGATATAGATTACAAGCCTACGGTTAGTTGATTTTTATCTTATAAAATAAAATGAAAACATTTAATGCAATGAGGTCATTCTTACCCTTGCTGTGATTGCCTGCTCTTACACCCTTGGTTGGTAGGGCATTTAATAAGTATCAAAACCTCAAAGTGATAATACTTAATCCTTAAGAATTATATCTAATAACAGAATTCCAATATTTTTCCTTTTATTTATTCAGTTTTAGTGGGTATTGTGATTAACTGAAATTCTTTTGTGAAGTTATATTTTCTTGCAGTGTAAATTTATAGTTGTTTTTTCTGGAAAATTTTTTAAACAAGAAAAACAAAAACCATACGATCATATCAATAGATGCTGAGAAAGCATTCGACAAAGTCCAACATCCATTTATGATGAAGGCCCTTGAAAAAAAAAAAAAAAAAAAAAAAAAACATGATATATTCCAATGGTTTTCCTATATTTTCTGGATCTTCAAAAAATTTAATAAATATATTAAATTAATTTTCCCATTTTATTCCTTCACAAATGAATAATGCTTTAAACAGACTTGAACTAAATCTTTTAATCACATGACAGATAGAAATATGAATAATGGCAGCCCTATTTTGATTGTAAGTAATTCCAGAACCTGGTGCTGATTATATACTTAGGCTACTTTTTTAAATTATTTTTTGCTTTTTTAAAAAAAGACAAATCCTCTTTATTTTTCAGCTTTATTGAAATATAATTGACAAAATATATATATATAATTAAGGGGCACAACTTGATGCTATCATATACCTATATATTATGAGATGATTACCACAGTCAGACTAATTTATATACTTCATCACCATATAGTTATCATATTCTTTTCCTTTTTATTTTGTTAAGGTAAGAGCACTTAAGAGCTCTCATTTTAGTAAATTTCAAGTATACAATACAGTATTATCAACTGTATCACCATTCTGTATATTAGATTTCCAGAATTTATTATTACATAATTGAAACTTTGTACCCTTTAACTAACATTTCTCCATTTTCTCTTTCCCCAACTCTCCCCTTCTCCAGGCCCCCAATAACAATCATTCTACTTTATTTCTATGAATCTATTTTAGATTCTATATATAAGTGAGATCAGATGGTGTGTTTGTCTATAGGTATCTTGTTTATTTCAGACATAGCATAATACCTTCCAGGTTCATGAATCTTGTCACAAATATCAGTATTTCCTTTTTACTGCTAAATAATATTACATTCTATATCTATATGCCACATTTTCTTTATCTACTCATCTGTCAGTGGGTATTTAGGTTCTCTCCATTTTTTGACTATTATAAAGAATGCTGCAATGAACATGAGGGTGCTGTCATCTTTTTGATACTGATTTCATATCCTTTGGTTATATACACAGAAGTAGATTAGCTGGATCATATGATAGTTCTGTTATTAATTTTCTGAGGAACTGGTTTCTGTAGTGGCTGCGCCAGTTAACATTCCTTCTAACAGTGTGCCAGAATTCACATTTCTCCACACACTTACCAACACTTCCAATCTGCTATGAATTCTATAGATGATAGTTGCAAGGACATGGAAACCAACATCGGTCTCATTTTATTACTGTTAACAGAGCCATTTGCAGGTGTTCAAATTGAGTAGTAATACTGTATTTCCTCTGAGAGCAACTGCAAGTTCCCAGCCTTGAAAGATATTAATACTGATTTTTAAATATAAAAATATTGTTACTTAAGTCATGCTTTAATTTTTTCAAAGATTTCTGCATTTGGTGTTTCTTCTTTCAGAATAAATCCAATGCTCCTAGTGAGAATAATCTGGCCCTACTTTGCACTGGTTCTGGTGATCAAACAGAGTGGCATCTTGGGCAAGATGATAGTGCCCTGCATGGCAGACACCTCCCTCCATCTCCCAGGAAGCGGGTTTCCTCTGGTGGTTTGGCAGATTCCCTGTTTATGCTGAAAGAGGAAAACAGTGAAAAACACCTCAGTGCTGATGATGTGAGTAGCCCTACAGTAGTGGGACAGCCAGCTTCCAATTCAGGAGTGGATTTCCCAGAGCTGGCTTTGTCTGAAGTTTCCCAAACTGATAAAGGAAAAACAGAACAAAAGGAAACACTAAGCCAGATTTCAGATGACCTGCATATACCCAGCCTTGGGCGACGTTCATCTACTTTTGTCCCCTGGGAGAAAGAAGGACAAGAAACCACAGAGACTTCAGAAGATAGTGGACTGCTTCATGAAGTAGTGTCATTATGTCACTTAACACCTTCCTTCCAACAGGACTTAAACATTTCTGAAGAAAACACAAGTGGAAAACAAGCTTAATCAACAGTTAGGAGATGCTTGCAAGCTTCTATGAAAATGTAGGATTCTACATAATCCATATAGTAAGCAGAGTTCTTTGTAGGAATGGCAACTCTTACTACTGTTTTAACAGTTATTTTTCACTTGGAATATACATTTCTCCCACTCATTCATCTTGTGGGTATATTATTCACTGATTTTTAAATGTAAAGCTAATTATTCTACTGTGCTCTGAAATCAGATACTATTTAGTATTTCTGATGAAAATAGCTGTTGAACATATGATTTCCCAGTATTTGGTGCTTAATGCCATTCATTTAATTTAAACTATGCATATGAGACCCTTTTACATAACAAGTAACTGCTATATTAACCTGGTTGAGCATGAAATGATGACGATATCAAAGCTTGTCACAACTAGCCTAAAACTGCTGAAACTGTTGACCCACTAATTGCCTTAATTGTAAGCCTATAATAAGCATAATTAATTTATGGAATTACTGGTAAATTTTGAAAGATAACTTATAAGGGTTCTGTACAGCAATAATGCCTTTTTCTATTCATTGAATTAAGGACAGAATTCATTTTTTTTCAAAGTAAAAAGCTCTTTTATAGACACTGCAGCCATGTTTTCCAAGAAATATAAAGGTACAAATTTACTGTTCACTCAGTGAAATATATGAAGTGCTGAATTACAATGTGAAATGAATGACTTTTGTTTACAAGTGACACTTTAAGCATTTTATAATATCTGTATGCCTTTGCTATATAGGAATCCACCCCAGTAAGCCAAATGCAACAGAAACTATCTTGATAAAAAATGTTCCTTTCTCTTTTCCCTAATTCTCTATCAAAACACATCATTTTAAATTTACTTCCTATTTTAGCAGTTATAGAATTATTGAAAAATTATGAAGAAAGCAAAGAGAGTTTCCATATATTCCTGTGTACAATTTCTCCTATTATTATCTTACATTTAATATGGTAGATTCACCATGATTAATGAATCAATATTGATAGTCCATGCTTTATTCAGATTCTCTGAATTTTTCCCTAATATCATTTTTCTGTCCCAGGATCCTCCCACTCAGGACACCATTACATTTGTCTTGTTTCCTTAGATTCCCTCTTGGTTATGAAGTTTCTCATGCTTTCCTTTTTGATGACCTTGACAGTTGTGAAATGTGCTATTTGGGTATATTATAGGATATCTCTCTATTGCAATTTTTCTGGTATTTTTCTTATAATTACCCTGGGATTATGGGGTTAGGAGAGGGAGGTTATATAAGAGTCCTTTTCATCACATCACATCAAGGGCACATACAATCAATATGTGTGTGTTGATACTAACTTTGATAACCTAACTGAGGTAGTGTTGGTCAAGTTTTCCCCTGTGCATTCATTTCCCCTTCTTTGTCATATTGTGGTCTCTGGATGGAAATAACTATGTATAACCCAAACTCATGGAGTAGGGGCTTATATTTCTTCTTTTTTAGGGAAGAGTATCTATGTAAATTATTTAGAATTCTTCTGCATGGGAGATTTGTCTCTCCCTCAAAATCACTGTTGAGCTGTGAAATTCATCTGAAAAGGAATCATGCATGGTTGCTTCATGATAGGCTAGATTAACAGGCATGGTAAGAAAAAAAGTCATTATGTTTAATTTGCTATTAGCATGTTCAGTATATATACTCTATATATCTCCAATAATGATTATTTTTCAACAGTCATGGAAGTTGTTTTATTTAAAACATTGCTTAAGCAATATTTACTCAAGTCAGTCTTAAAGAAATTGACTTAGGTTTTGTTTTGTTTTTCGAAAACTACATTCCAAAATCTAAACAGATATATTTTATTTGAAAAAGTCATTCATTCATGCTTATAAAAAAGGACAAATAATGTTTTTCTTATAAAGACATACTGTATATATTAAAGGAAAAAGTATTTAATCCTTATTTTTTAACACAAAAGTAAGACTCAAGGTTATTGTCAAATTTTGCCTCTATATACTCATTGTAAAATTCCATTTTACTTAAAGTACATAATAAAAGAAGCCCGTATATTAGAAAACCTGTTTTAAATGAGAAGGAAAAATGGTCACTTTGCTTGGGAAGGATTCCTTCATAAGTTTCAAAAAGAATTTAAGGTAGCCTTTTAAAATGATTATTAGAATGAGGGTTTTTTTTTTTGTTTTATTTTTTGGTGGTTTGCATCAGAATTTGTAGTGTGAAGAATGAAATAAATGTGACTATAGCATAGGCAAAATTTAGGCTTTAGTCCATTTGTTTATTAAACATAGTCTCAGAAATGTAAATCCTTTTTCTGTGTTTTAGTCATCTCAAAAGATATTTCACTACTGTGTTTTGGAGAAATTTAGCCACTCACAATTTATGTCAACGTATTTTAAAGTCTATTTGTGCCTTATTTTAACATACAAAATCAGATTTTTATAGTCCATGTTAAAAAGAAAACAAAAAGTCTACATGTTTTTCTTGGAAAATATCCAAAAGACTAGCAGCAAGTACTGGAATTTCGAACCATTAAAATTTTGAGTATTCAAATTCTGTTCTTAAAGACCTCCCAGTATTACTGTGGACATAGGGAGAATGAAGTAAAAATAAGGTGAGTTCTGATATAAAAGTATTATTTTCAACCATGTTTATATTTTCTATCATATGTAAGCCAAATATGTGTAAATCCCCTGCTGTCTAAACATTTTTTTTTTTTTTTTCAAATAAGCAACACCTGTTCTACAACAGAATTGTCTAAATGACTAAGACTTCACTCTGGCACGTAGTCTTTTATGTGGCCTCCAAGCAGTTATGACTCTCCATGAAACTGCTCTAGCTTTTGTCCTTTTGCCCAGATACAGCATCCATAGCATTTCAGGGGGATGGAAGAGGAGAGGATGAAATTAGGAGCTATTTTTTGGTTGTGTAAGTGTTAAGTTGTATATTTTTATGGTTATTTACTTCAGTATATTTTAGAAAGGCACCGAGATAATGGCATGGTTGTTTTTCTGATTAAAAGTTAATAACTTATCCATTTAAAAAATACTTAATGATTCTTTGTACCAGTTATATGCAAGGTATGGTAACTGAGGGTGTTGGGCAATAAAAGAATTGACAATGTCCCTCCTCTGCAGGAGCTGACCAAAAGGAAATTGAATTTAAATCTCTGTTGCTAATAATAATAATGGTAATTAATAATAACAATAATAATAATATTTTGCTTAGAAATTTAGTCCAAAATTCTAACACCAAAAAAAAAAGTTTTAAAAGCTGCTTAATCTAAAATGCTGTAAGTATAGAACCATAGTACTATTTCTAATTTCATTAACTTTATTATTGTACTAAGTATAATGAAGCTGCTATCAAGATATCTACTTTAAATTAAGGACAGATTCAGAGACTCTTAAAAGCTAAGTGTTTTTTGTTTATCTGATCTCTCTCCCACTGTGCTCATTTATATAATCAGGCAGCAAAGGGCTCTCCCTGATGGGATGTTGCTCCTTTGCCATACATAGGGCCACTTTACTCAGTTGAAGATTGGGTGAAGGTGTGGATGCCTGTGATGGGAATTCAATTTTACTGTGTTTTCTTGATACCAGCATTTTCTAGAACAGTTCCCTCCCTTGCCCCTTTAAAATTAAAATTGCATTTGACAGTGCTGTTGTTAGGAGTCTATGCTAATATCCTAATAATAGAATCCAGGAATGCTAATGAATTAGTTGTTTCTTAACTAAGGTGAAGCAGACTACCGGACAAGAGGAAACAAACCCTGATTATTCTCATAATCAGTAAACCTTCACTGTCTTCTAGAAAAGCTGAATTTTCAAGAAAATATTATTTTCATTAATAAATTTTCTAATATGAATTTCATTTTGTTTAGCATAAAAGACCCTGATTATGAGTTGATATTTGCAATCAGAATATAAATTTAAGGTTGTTAAATGAATATCCCAATCTAATGCCCCCAAATCACTTCTGAATACAGGAAGTAGTTTCTACAAACTTTGTCAAACATTGTTAGTGTCTGTTCCTTAAAGCTTATTTAAGATGCAAAATTATTTTGAGAAACCATTAAACATTTTGATTTGATCAAGATAATGAATTATGTGCATATAGAAAGAAGCATATTTTATTTTGAATATGATTTTGTGCAATATTCTTTCATGAATAATTTAGTTCATATAAATAAATGCACATCTGCCTTCCTAGCAGATGCCTTAAGGTCATGTTTTTCAGTATTTGTAAAACTGTATGTAGCAATGTTCTGTGTGATTTTTAGATAAAAATATTCTTTCTATTGTTGGCAGGATAAATGTTTTTGTTTATTTAAAATAATTATGGATATTGCATTATTGTATCATAACTGCCTCAGCAACAATAAATATGCAGTAAGAAAACCTGAACCTTAGATTAATATTGACAATACTGTCACTTTAAAATAAATGTATATAGAGCAAGATGCTGATTCTATATGTGTACATTTAACAAATACTCAGTTCTGTATCACATCAATCAAAATGGCATTTGTATGGTTATGACCACATATGTGGATTATAATATCCTTTGTGATGAATCTTTGCTAGGATTTATAAAGGGCATTGCCAATACTTTTTGACTGTAAATTAAGTTAATTTTTATATAATGTACAGTTTGTTTAACCTTAGAGCGTCTATAGATTTCTACTTTTATTATACTTGAATGAGGCAGAAAAGCACTGTGGAAAATCTGTAGCTCTGGATGCATTATGCAAACATACCAAAAATAAACAAATAAAACATGGTACTGAACAGTAATGTTACCTGGATGCTTTATATCCAGAAAGCTATGGTTTTGTCAAATCATACTTTAGTTAATGAAGTAATTTAAAATATACAATATTTTATCTTAAAAGGTTGCAATCACAAATGATTACCTCTTTGATAGGATAAACCTCTAAGTTTATTGTCTGTGTTATTTCATTTCTCAGATGAGAACCTTGTTGAAGTCCCTGAACAAATCCACCCACTGGATGATTAGTACAGAATGTGATGTTTAGTACAGAAAAAAACTAGAACTCTGGGTGTGCTAAATGCACCACATATATCAAGTCACCATTCTCCAAACAGTATAACTTCCATATGGTTATTTTGAGAACCATTAGTAATCATATACCAAAAATGATTTTTTTTAATTTCTTATGATTTATAGGAATGCCTAAAAGAGCAAATAAGTATGAACTACATGAAGCCTACAACTTAAAATGTTTAAAGTTTTTTTTTTTTACTTAAATGGTATATTAAATGTTTGAAATTGAACTTTTCCCAAGCTGCTTTCTTTTGCTTTAAAGACTTTTCAAAGGGACAAATTTCAAGCTTTTTGTTAGTCATGGTGGTGACAAATAAGAACGTACCCATCATTGAGATTTGCTTCATTGTTTTTGCATCCTTGAGGCTACAGTATAAATCATCTCTTAAGTTGACTACTATTGGAAAGATGTTGTGTATAAAATTATTGTTTTTTTGGGAAATAAAAATATGCAAAAATAAACATTGGATAAACTACATATTGCCATAAAGTGCCCAACAATACAGTTGTAAAATAAAATTGGTCATAATCAAAAAAACTTTGCATGGTGGTGACTCATAATTGTTCCATTATCCCCCTCAGTGTTCTGGGTAAGTGATTCTGTCATCTCCATCTCTGAGCTTTGTAAATGCTGCAGTGTAGACTCAAGCCTAAATCTCCTTGATGCATCTGCTTGAGAAGTAGCCATTCTTTCAGCTATGGTCAATTAATTTCATTGCGATCGTTATGAGCATTATTTATTTTTAACCTGCAATTGTAAGGTAAAGTGAAAATCCATGGGCATTTTTATATCAAAATTTCTTCAGGATCTTGAAGTTATTTTGCTCTGTTTTAGTGTAAGCTGCAGTAAGTCTGCTGAAACTTGCTTTCATACAGTTTCTTCCTTTCAAGGTACATCTTTCATGATGTTTCAAATCAGTTTTATTATGATATCAACATCCAACCAAAATTCACCCATTTTGAGATTATAATTTAATGAGTTTTGACAAATGTATGCAGTCGTGTAATCACCACTATTGCAAGATTTAGAACCTCCTACTCTCCCCCACACACTGAATTTCTTTGTGCTCTTTTTATTTTTTATTTTTTTTTAATAATAGATTTTATTTTTATATTCCCCATACAATTGCAACCCCCCCATTTTGAACCCAATCCCTCCCCTCCCACCCCCCACCCCCACAAAGTGTCTCTGGCTCATAGTTTATTGTTGATTTTGATTTTCACTTTCTTATAGTTATTCATTTTCCTGGTCCCTTATTTAAGTTTTCTAGATCCCTGCTATGAGTGAGACCATCCGGTATTTTTCTTTTTCTTTCTGGCTTATTTCGCTGAGCATGATCCCTTCCAGCGCCATCCATGTTGCTGCAAATTGCATGTGTTTATCTTTTTTGAATGCTGAGTAATATTCCATGGTGTATATGTACCACATCTTCTTGATCCAGTCATCTATTTTGGGGCATTTGGGCTGTTTCCAAAGCTTAGCTATTGTAAACAGTGCTGCTATAAACATAGGGGTGCAGGTGTTCTTTGGAATTGATGTTTCTGTGTCCTTTGGGTAAATACCTAGGAGTGGAATTGCTGGATCATATGGAACCTCTATGTTTAGTAGGTCCAGAAATCTCCACACAGCTCTCCATAGTGGTTGGACCAGTTTGCACTCCCACCAGCAGCGCAGGAGAGTTCCTTTTTCTCCACAACCTCGCCAACATTTGTTGTTGATAGTTTTTTTAATATGTGCCATTCTCACTGGTGTAAGATGGTATTTCATGGTAGTTTTGATTTGCATTTCCCTGATGACAAGTGATGTTGAACATTTTTTCATATGCCTGTTGGCCATTTGCATTTCCTCTTCAGAGAAGTTTCTTTTTAGCTCTTCTGCCCATTTTTTGACTGGATTATTTTCTTTGTTGTTGCTGAGTCTCATCAGCTCTTTGCAGATTTTTGTGATCAGTCCTTTATCATTAGTGTTGGGTGCAAAAATGTTCTCCCAGTTGGTGGGGTTTCTCTTTGTTTTTGTTATTGTCTCTTTTGCTGTGCAGAAGCTCTTTAATTTGATGTAGTCCCAGCTGTTTATCTTTGCCTTCACTATCACTGCTTTGGGTGATGTGTCTGTAAAGATGTCTTTGATGTGCAAATCCCGTAGTGTTTCGCCTATATTTCCTTCTATGTATTTTATGGTTTCAGGTCTTATGTCTAGTTCTTTAATCCATTTTGAGTTGATTTTTGTGTATGGTGTGAGGTAGTGGTCAAGCTTCATTCTTTTGCATGTAGCAACCCAGTTTTCCCAGCACCATTTATTGAACAAACTTTCTTTGCTCCAATGCATAGTCTTTGCTCCTTTGTCAAAGATTAGTTGACCATAAATCTGTGGGTTTATTTCTGGATTTTCTATTCGATTCCATTGGTCTGTATGTCTGTTCTTGTTCCAATACCATGCAGTTTTGATGATTATGGCTTTGTAGTATAGTTTGAAGTCTGGGAGTGTGATGCCTCCATTCCCTTCTTTTTTTTTTCAGGAGAGCTTTGGCTATTCGGGTTTTTTTGTGATTCCATATGAATTTCATCAATAATTGTTCTATTTCTTTGAAGAATGACATTGAAATTTTGATTGGAATAGCATTGAATCTGTAGATTGCTTTTGGTAGGATGGCCATTTTAATAATGTTTATTCTTCCAATCCATGAGCAGGGGATGTATTTCTATTTCTTTGTGTCTTCTTCTATTTCTTTTAACAGTGTTTTATAGTTTTCTTTGTATAGGTGCTCTTTTGATGATGTCTCCTTCTCTTGATCCTAGTTCTTGCCCACCTTTGTGTGTTTAAACTCTATTTTGCCTTTTGAAGAATTTTATAACCTTTTTTCTTTGACTTTTTTCATTTAGCATAGTGCTATTGAGATGTATCCATGGTATTTCAAGTACAGATAGGTTGTTCATTTTTATTGCTGAATAGTATTTCATTGTGTGGCTAGGAGTGTATTTCTCCACTGACCTGTTGAAGCACATTTGACTGTTTTCAATTTAGGGATCCTTATGTATGAAACCACACTGTACCTGAAGCCATTGCCAAGACCAATGATACAAAACATTTTTCTTGCTTTCTTTTAGGGATTTTATAGATTCAGATCTTATGTTTAGAATATTTAGATCTTCAGTTTATCTTTTTCATGTGGATATTAGTTTTCCAAACACCATTTGTTGAAGAGAGCATCCTTTCCCTATTTTGTATTCTTGGCACCCTTGTCAAAGATCAGTTGACCGTATATGCATGAGCCCAAAATGGGCTTTCTACTCTGTTCCAATGGTCTATATATGTTTATGCCTGTACTATGCAGTTTTCATTACTATAACTTTGAAATATGTTTTGAAACCAGGAAATATGAGGCCTCCAGTTTGGTTCTTTTTTTCAGGATCATTTTTGGCTATTCAAGGTCCTGTACAATACCATATGAATCAATTTTAATTGTAATTAGTTTACAACATTGTGTTTTATTAAAGGTATAGGATTTCTCCATGTGTTAACATGCATTTTAACACTTTTTTTTCCTACTTTTGCAAAAAATCACTATTGTGATTTCAGCAAGGGTTGCTTTCAGCCTATAACTGGCTTGAGGAAGTATAGACATTTACTACTGAGTCTTTTAATCTGTAATTACAAATGTCTTTCCATTAATTTGTATTCTTTCCTGTTCTGAGGTTTTAGTATACAAGCCTTTCACTTGCTTGTTAAGTTATTCCTAAATATTTTATTGTTCTTGGTGATATTGTAAATGAGATTGTTTTTCTAATTCCTTTCTTTTGGAAATTATCTACCACTGAATATTTACATCAGCAATACAAAACTGAAAATAAGAGGAATGGTGTGAAACTTAGTAAAATTAAGTGTCTAGGTCTGACATGATGATGAAAATGTAAGTGAAAGAAGCACTAGTACCTGGTAACTCCTTTAAAAAGCCTAAACCCCTGTAGTCATTTCTGCAAGAAATATGGGTAAATGTTCTCAAAAGTATAGGGAAGAATTATTATATGTACTTTTAAAAGATGCACAAACCAAAGAATCATTTATTCATCTGGCTCATTCTCATTAATTGTATGAACAATGTAAAATTTATTATTCAACCATAATCATCTTCTTTACACATTGTATCCATGTATGAAGTTACAGTGTCATCAGTAAAGGCTGTTACACATTTTAAGGCTTAAATAGAAAAATATATATGAGCTCTCACATTGGTTTTTCTACACATTTATTTAATGGTTTTGAAAATGTTAGCAGAGCAGGCAAGAATTTAGAGGTCATTTAAAGCTTATTTGTACTTAAATTATTTGATAGCATCCTGGCCAAATTTGACCTCTGGCACGTTGTCAAAGAAGGTCATGGCATCTTTTTGATAATTCCGATACTCTGAACCACATAGTCAGCAATGTCGGAATTTCAACCTAATTAGTTGCATCTTATAGAGTGATTTGTCTTGGGTGCCCTTGCTTGCAGGCTAGACTTTTTTTTAACCTTTTTCATCCTTTCACATTTTAAATGCGACTACGCTAGTGTTTATATAATTGTCTTCTCCCTTCTCTCTCTTCCATCCCTTCTCACAAGAACAGTTCTTGGGGAGGTCTCTGCTCTTTTTGCTCTCAGCAGTAAAACAGTCTCCTTTCAGGATAATTGACTCCTTTCAGAAATTTCTGCATTCTGTGTTTTGTGTAATTTACACTACTACCTTTTCTCCTTCCAGGTAAGATTTCAGATGATTTGATTTCAATTAATTATGTCATACTTGGCACAAAATGTAACACATTTGGTGAGTGAACTGAATAATGCTGCTCTTTAGAATGAGTGTGAGGGAAGTATAACTATATGTACTGGTTTAAAAATCAGATTTGATTGTTCCAGATTTGTATGTTTGTGCAATTCTAAACACATACATTTTGAACAACCTCATGTAGGTTAGGAAAAGTGACAAGCCCTGAGAAGACACGGCATTTGTGAGATTACCAGCAAAAGAATGACCTGGAGACCAGGACGGGTCCCATATTTAATTGAACCACAGTGACTCGATACTAGAAAGGTATCCATACTAACACCAGCTAGTTGTTTTGCACCATGTTTTAGTTAGAAGAAGTAGCAAGAAAACACTCAAGTGGAATTTAAACTCAGAACAGAAAATATCTCTACTAAAAAGTAAATAGTGCTGAGCAACAAAAAGCTTGGTAGTGTTTCCTCTCCCAGGCCACAAAGGGCAATTGTGCTGATATAGGAGAACATTAACTGGGTCACATCACTGATGAGGGAAATATACTAAATCTGCCTGGGGATGTTTACACCAACACAGCTTTGAGCTAGACAGATTGTCACTTTCCGCATACATACCCAGCTCTCCAGTTAGTTACAAGTTCATATCTGTCCTGAATAGCAAAGCTCTTGTCTGTATCCTGAGATCGGGTCACTTTGGAAGTAGACAGAGAACTCCGTTTGAACTCTTCAAGGCAGTTCAAGTTGGGAAGCTTGTTTTAAGACAGAGCAAAGGACTCAGAGGAGAGGTAAGTGTGACAACAGGGGAGGCCTAATGAACTAATGAACTTGAAGAGAATAGCATGTTCTAGAAAGTGCTGAATGTGGCAGGAGAGGCGCTTCCTGACAACTCTGGTAGGGCAATTCTGTGAGATCCAGTTTGGCTTAAAAGAACAAAACTGATTTGTGCAGCCACTGCTGGCCTAGGGGTGCTCAATAGGGCACAGGAATATTGGCAAGCATTGGCCACCACTTGCTTCCTAAAGTTGGGCCTGCAGAGTTGGGGTACAGGAGCTGTCCCTGCTTGACAGTGCAATTAGGAGGAATTCCAGGTGGTGCTACACTGACAAGAATGAGTCACCAGTGAAAGTCAACACACCAGAGGAAACTAAGGAGACTTCATTACTTTGATGTTTTTGTTCTTTTCTACCCTTCCTCATGATCACCCTGGAGGGAGAAGGAGGTGGCGCCCTTTACCTTGTCATAAAAGGGGAGCATAGAGATAATTAATTGATATTTCACATTAAGATTTTAAAAAGCAGCTGTGCACTAACAGCATTGTAGAAAATAAAGTTTCCTAAATTATCTACGGGTCCTGAGTTAATGAGTTTTCACTAATAAGTAGATTCTGACCTGGAAAAAAGTTGCACTCAGAAATGCATTAGGAAACAGAAGTTACAACACATGCTTGGATTGGATTAAATGTAGTTGGAGAGAAAGTCTACATTTGTGATGAGGAGGTCTATTTAATTTTTTAATTGCTGCTTCAAATATTTAATGATCTCAAATATCTTTTTTTATTTAATGGTGAGGACTGATTCTGGAGAGAAAAGATACTGGCTGGAGCATAAGTATTACCCAGTACAGAGGGACAGAGAGTTAATAACTATCCTAAATGGCATCCCATGGATGCAAAGAAAAATTTTTATGTGTCAGGAGAAAATAAACTGCCTTTAAGAATGAACTTTTTATTTCTAACTTGTAAGAGTTAAAAGTACCTTGGCATCCTAAAAATCTGTTTTCACTTTGTCTACATAATTGATTAAATAGTATGAATTCTATTTAGTTTTTTGTGAGCAATGACTTCTCCAAACAGTGACTGTTTTCGACCAAATTTGTTCCTAAACACTGTCCAGTTCTACCATGAACTTTGGACTATGGAATGATCTCTGCTATCTTGAAATATTTTTGACCTAGGTTTATCATCCCTAGTTTTAATTTCTTGATCAAAAAATAGATAAAAATATTCTATGAGAAGAGACCCAATCATCCCTTTGAAAACAAACTAAGCATACTTATTAAACAAGTTTTAATATTAAGTGTGCATAAAAATGTTTATTTGTATGACATTTCTGTGTGTTTTATCATTGCCTCGTATAATAACTTGAAGGCAATGTTAAATCTACTTCAATTCTTTCAGTAGTCAAAACAATATTCATGTGAGTTGTTAGAACATCATTAAATCTAAATTGTGATTTTATCATATGTGTGTGTTTGGCCAGTTTCCTTGGGAGAAGTACTCCAATTAATTTGTATTTTATTTCAAATGATTTAAAGTGACTTCTATAAGTGATATATGACATTTATATGACATAACATTTTATTCTCTAGTTGTAAACAATCTTTCTTCATTCTTTCCCCCCTAAAAAAGTCTCCCATTTTCCTGAAGTAGAAGATCCTAAATAAGCCTGTAAAATCACCCCTAATCAGTGATTCAGGCCATTAGATGCTTCAGATGGACAGTCTGCAATTATTGCTGACTATCCTTGTCTTGTTTTAGTTTGAGACACTAAAGTCCTATTATGACAGATTCAATATTTGAACTAAAGTATTACTTGGCAGTAGAGAGATCTTGAATGGCAACCCAAAAACAATTGAGATCACTAAGTCACAGAGACCTTCTGGTTTCCCGTCCATCTAGCAGAGAATTAAATACCAATGCATTCAAAAAATAAGAGCGCTGTCCAGGGAGTTCTCTAAAATCTTGATGTCAGAGACTCAAAAACTTGGGTACTTAATACAAGAAACCTTAGGAATTAGGGTTAACTGAATTTCTCAATATGGCAAAATATTTTAAAATTAAACCTACCCTTGATGGTTAGTGTTACTTACCTTTTTGCAAAATTAAATATCCCCAAATTATTCCATTATAGAGGATTCTCTTATTTTAGAAGACAGGATTGGCCTTAAAAATAAGGTTTCTTGTTATTCCTGTAACCAGCAAGCTAACCAAGAAACTATATGGATAACTGTCCATGGATGTGAAAGACTTTGCAGCTCATGGGGGTTGGATGTGGAACAAGTCAATGAATGAATTGACCTCTTAACATGTCCAAATCTGTGCTACGAGGCTCTATCACAACAGGATTCTGCAGTGCCCATACTCTGGGGACTTTTAAAAACACATATCTGTTTCCATTCAGAATTTACCTGACTTCAGCCTCAAATGAGCTCCATGGTTGAGCCTGGAGCCTCAAACAGCAAACCATGAGCAGCTCCTAGTGGTGTTTGTTTTCAGTTGGCAGGTGTGGACTTGGAAGCAGTTTTCAAGGGGAATTTGTTGCCCAGCTTATTAGGAGACACTCTGGTTCTTAAAGCAGCTGTTCTCAGGCAGGTGCTGCAAAATACATTTGATCGCTACGGCTCCCAGGTTTCTGGACTACGTAAAGCAAAGCCTGGGTCCCAAATTATAGAAGAATGGTTTAAATTAGAAACATGCATTATTGTCATCACTATTCGATACAATGAACAGCAGTAAAAGTTGCAGAAGCAGGTTGAAATTTGAAGGTCATATTCACCCCATAATTAAGGAAAGTTTCGTGTCTTAAATCACACCCCTGTAAGAGCATAAAATCTGATGAAGTTAACTAGCTTATAATTGTCAGTTTAAGAAATAATTCTAAAAGACACAGGGAGGGGGGTGTGGAAAAAAGAAAGAAATCATCTCTGCAAAGAAACAACAAAACAATTTAATTATTATCGCCATTTGGGGAACTGAGAGACTGGAGACTGAGTCACCTCCTGGCAAAGTTGTTGGACACATGACAGGTGCAGTTCAGGTCAGTCTTACAGGTGAAGGGATTTCTTTGTCAGATTGGTCTGCTTCACAGGGGGCATGAACATAAGGGAATGGCACAGAAATAACCTTGCTTTATCAAAGGCTGCTTATTTTCCAAAATTACACCACAGGCTAGATGGGAAGGAGGATAGAGTGGTTATCCACCTGCCTCCCATGTTTTAGGCTAAACTCAGGTCACTGGGATGAGAAAGATCAGAAATTTAAACCTATTTGCCTCCAAAGATGTTAATCTGAGAATAACGATTCCTTTCAAAGTGAACCAGAACTCTTCCAATGTAACAAGTTAAATGCAGCCCAACCCTGAGCACCAGCTCAATTTAAAGACTTCATTATCATTATAATACTCATTAACATAATCTTGCTACCTTCTATATAGTTCTATATCCTTATAGGGCTAAAATTGCTCTTCAATAAAGGCAGCTAAGACTAATCAGTACTAATTAGAAAGATGGCTTTCCAAGGCCAGACTCAATGACTAGGTCATCCCCTGTCTCATAGGAGAAGACCTGCTAAACAGTGGTAATTTAAGTAAGTCAAAAAGGGCAGGTTCGACAGCTGATTTAAGTTATGGCCATTTGTCATTTCCTGCTTCTCTTTGCGCCCACTGTGACTACAGGAGCCACATGAGGCCACTCCAAGGAGCCTGCTGTCACTCTGCATCAACACACACCAGATGTGCCTTTTCCACCAGCTGCCCTCAGCCAGTTTCACCCTGAGCAGGAAGTGGGACCACTGTGTCCACTTGACTCCCCGCCCCCCATCCAAACCTGCAGACAGCTGCCCCAGCATGATGGCGACCCCAGTGCCACCCAGAACTATGTTTGGATTTAAAGGATCCTCATCCTTACTTTCCACTCTGAGGGGAATCAGGTCTATGTCATATTATTAATGTATTCATGATTGTATTATGTACTGCATAGCCTACTCCATCCCAGAGCAGCAGTTCTGGCAGCAAAGAATGAGATTCAGAGAAGGAACGTAATTTTCCCTGTTCCTTAGGTTGCCTCATTGGTGTGAACAACTGTGTCTTCATTTCTATGGCTCTATAACAAGCCACTTAAACCTGAGCCACTGCAAACCATGAGTTATGCTTTCTCGATTCAGTGGACTGGTTGGCTGTTTCCTTTGCAGATCTTTCTTGGAGACACTGTGTGCTACAAAGGGGCTGTGGGCAGGTCCGCCTGCGCTGGCTGGGCCTCTCCCTCCACACATTATGGTTTTCTTGACAGCAAGGTAGTCTCAGGGCCACCTTCCTAGAGAGGCCAAAATCTACAGGCTTCTTGCACCTTGCGGCTTTTTCAAGGAGTTCTTCTGGTAAAAGCAAGTTCCAACCAGCCCAGACTGAGGGGGAAGCAAAAAAAAAACACCACTCAGTTGGAGTGGCAACATCACTTTGCAAATGGGGGTGAGAGGGATTGTTTCAGTCCCTTTGAAACCAATCTCACACTAAGTTCAAAAACACTTGGTGCAGAAGTGGTGATGCAGCCACAGTGGTGATGCAGATACTAGACTTTTCTACTTATGGTGAGTTTTACCTTGTTAAATCAAGTGCAGTACAGGGTACAGAGGGTTAATTTTGAAGCATTCCCTCATAAGATACTGTATATTTCATTTGTTCAGAAACATAGGGATTTGGCTCACTGAAACAGTGTGTAAGTAAACACCTTAGGTGTTTGGAGTATCCACACAGAATTAATTTATTCTTCCTGCATGCACTCAGTCATGCAGACATTTGAACATGCCATCCTAGGCAGAGTCCTTAACTAGGTTCTAGAAAAAGATAAGCAGCCAGATCAAACAGGCTTCTTTTCTACACTTAAAATATTACCAGCTACAGTTACCTCTTCTTACCAGTGCTAATCCTAGTAGGACCAACTTGTCTTTTGTGACATATTTAGTTTGCAATTATTTGAACTTACTTATCTCTTTTCCCATGAAGCAAGAGCTCTTTTTGTCCTTTTCATAGAAACCTCTGTTAAGAAGTTGTAATTCTAACTCATGGTAGCACTGGTCTTGTTAGAACCTTTGTGTAATTTTCTACAGGCTTTTACTACTTTCTCTGCATTTGTACCATTGTGATGACAATGGATATATAATATTTCATCTGCAATTTTTGACTTTATATTAGTTGCTTTTTCATAAAATACTTTTCATATTAATTGTAAGGTCTGCATAATATTCTATCCAATGGATGTACAATAATATGGAACAATGAATATCTTTACATAAAAACAAATTTTATATTATTTTTTCAGGCTAGATTCCCAGAAGCGGATCTTGAACTAAAGGGAGTAAACATAAAAAAAAAAGTTGTAATTCTAATGAATATAAATATAGAAAACATATCTGGTGGCATTTTCCACGTTTAGACACCCTGAGACATCCATCTTCATGAACTTACACAGAAAGCAAGAGTGGATACTGAGGGAAGGTCAGTGATGACAGCAGTAGCTAGGCTACAGAGCTTCAACAGTGTAGCTGGAGCTTCCGGCCACAACCCACAAATATCCTGGCCATTGCGATTTTGTTGGTTGCAGGTAGAAGCAACGTTTTATGCATTCTTTGTTCATATACCCAGAAAAAATTATTGCGTTTTTGGAATGGGCTAGGCCTATTCTAGGTGGGAGATGTTATAATAAAAGAAAAAAAACAAAGTTCTTGACTTCATATAGCTTAAATTCTAGAAAAGGCAAACAGAGAGCAAGAAAAAAATATATATGTTGTTGTCCAGTAGAGATCAGTGATATGGAGAAAAATAAAGCAGAAAGATGATAAACTAGCAAGAGACAGAGAAGACCTGGATAGAAGGGTCAGAGTGGGATGGAATTGATGTCCACTGGTGAGTATTTCAAGAAAGGAATGTGTAAGGGCAAGGACTGGATACAGGGCAGGTTTTCTGATCCCATGCAGACCGGGTAAAGGAGGCGTCAGAGTCCTCAGTAGTTTTGCAGGTTTTTTTATTTGGGGTTCACCAGGCATATGGCAGGCAGGAGTGCTGGCTGGGGGGGCTGGGAGGCCTCCCAGCCCCCAGCAAGTCTTCACTCTATCTGGGCTCTCTAGTGTTCGTTCTGCTGCTTCTCCGCTTCTCTTTCGGCTTCTGCTTCGGCTTCTACTGCTGCTGCTGCTGCTGGCGTCCCCCTGTGACGCCGCCCTTAAAAAAAGCACAGTCTTAGCTCAGCTGAATCCCATCTACCTATGCCCACACCCTGTTCCAGGTGCCCGCCATCAGGCATGCATTCAGGACAAGGATCCATCATCTATCCTGATGGCGGAAGGGCAGAAAAGCCTGACATTTTCTTTACCCTACAGAATGAAAATTGGTTCGAAGGCTGCTGAGCCCAGGCAAGCAGAAAGCTGACGACCAGCACTGTGTTTCGCAGCGTGGAGGTCATGATTGACTCTGGCATGAGTCATTTCATGGAGTGGTGAGGAGAAAAGGCAAATTAATTCGAGAATAGGAAGTGAGAAAGGAGAGACAGAGAATATAGAAATCTCCTTTGTGGATATTTTTGCAGAAAAGGGTGTTAAGTAATGGGATAGTAATTGATCTTGTATGGTAGAAAATTGATGATGTGGAAGAAAGAGAGGCAGTTTCTGGAGTGATGTCCTTGAGTAGTTGAGAAGGGTGAGTTTCTCCAGAATAGGTTTAAAAATTTATGCCATTAAACATTTTGAGCAGATATCCAAAATATGTGTGTTTATATTTGTAGTGTCAGAAGGGCACAGAGCAGGTTTTCTGCGATCCAGACAGACGGATAAAGGAGGAGTCCTGGAGCCCTTGGTGGCTTTTTCAGGCTTTTAATGACCTTTCTACACCATTTGTAGTGAGGCCACCAGGTGCAAGGCAGGCATTGGGGTGGGGGGACCAGGAGGCTGGGAGGCCTCCTAGGCCCTGGTGAATCTTTATTCTTTCTGGGCTTTCCGGCGTTCTGAGGAACATACTCATGATCTCTACTGCACTCCGCTGCCACGTCCTCTGCTGCCACACTGTGGGCTCTGCTCTTAGCTCAGGTGTGCCCACTCACGCACACCCACACCACACTCTGGGTGCCACCATCAGGCACGCATGTAAGACCACAGGTGTCAACCACTGATGTTAATGGCGGGAGGGCGGAAAAAAACTGATAACTTCCATTTGCCCTACAATATTTACTTAAAGGGCCTCCCTAGTGGTGTCAGGGGTTAAAGCACAGCAATGTGACGCTATCCGCAGCCTCTGCAGCACGAGTTCAATCCATGGTGAGCCAGGGAGCTACCCACATGGCGCGCAGACCTCTCCTGCTGCCCACTTCTCCCCTCAGCAGTGTATTTCAGTCAGTCTGCCTGTTCTGCTCCCCACTCTGTCTCTGGTGAATCCTCTCACCCCCCACCCTGCAACTCTAGCCTGTACCCCAGTTTTTCTATGCATAAATACATGAATTTTTTTAAAAAATTCTATAATAATAGTCTATAATGTGCATTTCAAATACAAGTCAAATACTTTGGAGGGAAAAAAAAAAGTATGTGTACATATGAAGGAGGCCCTGCCCAGTATCTACTCTCCATACTTCATCCATAGTTTTACACATATACCTCTTGAATGGCGTAGACCTCACTTTGGGGTTCTTACCTTTTAGACAAAATCTCTGTTTGACCCTATCAAAAAGCAATTGGAATGAAATGAAAGAGCTTAGTCTCTCAGACTTAAGAATCCGAATTTTCCTTTTTTTGTTTAGAGAAATATTTTGACTTTAATCAACCCCTTTAAAGAGGAATAATGTTAAATGTAACCAGTTTGAGATGATTTAGGTAAAAGTTCTAATTGATAAGAAGTTTCTTCAATGCTGCTGAGGTTATTTTTGTCACATGTAATGCCAACAACAACAACAAAAAACTCAGAAGGAGAACAATCACATTGCAATTTTTGTTACCAGTATCGCACTTTGCTATCCTAGGCCAAGCCTGTGGCTTCTGGATTCCATGCCTGAAGGACAAAAGTTTACATCTCATCATAGGGTCGTAACTAAAACCTTTAACCCTCAGATAGGAAGAGAAACAAATGTAGTCTATTTTTTCCCTGAAATTTCGGTGTTAAAAAAAAAAAATATCAAAACAAAGGCAGTTGCCAGCTGTTAGGAAAACTGAAAAGTTGTCCCTGGTTACAAAGAGTAAAGTTTAAGTACAGGCACTGGAGCTTTCCCTACAGGTACTGTCCTCCAGACAATATCTGGAAGATATTTTTGCTATTTATGAGACTGAAATTACTGGCACAAAAAGACTGTTCTGTGACTAATATACAATGAAACAATAGTGTCAGGTTGTGTCACTACAAAGGTCTTTAAGGGGACGTCATGCAGTTTCAACGTAATCCCAGTCATAAGTTATTATCTCCAGTTATGTCCGATAACCACTCAAGTCCAGTCATCACGTTCCCAGCGTATGGCTCCTTTTCTCCAAAAGACCAGATGCTAAATCAGCCTCTCCAAGGCTGGGATTGGCGCCCACCTCCACATTTCCACGCAACAGCCCTCTTTTTCCTGCCGGCTGGGGCTGTCGGTTCCCTGCATTCTTGGTTTGGAGGCGACAACATTAGCCACGACCGCGAGAAAGAGCATCGACAAGGCCAACGTCACTGAGTCGATGGCGGTGAGAATGTCCGAGGTCAAGCCATCTGCCAACTGGAAGGACAGAAATAGTTGTGATGTGAGTAAGAGCCGATTACGGAGTCCAGGACAGCAGAGCTATGGGGGGCTGCAAACTGACCAGAGTCCCGCCACGCCCAGCACTGTCAGAAGACCAGGGTCGTACAGGAATGTCAAATTTCCTCATCCCCAGACCATGTAGAAGTGACTGTGTATCTAGCATGGAAGGTGCAGCTCCAGAAATTGTGGCATGGAACGTCTAGTATATTTATTCCGCTTCTTACTCTCAGCCACTGAGCTCATGTGTGTGACATCGAGGGCAAAAGATGTTCCTACATATATTTGCAACAGAGCTCTCCATGGACAGAAGCATATTATTCACAGTTGCTTCCCTTCCCTGCTCAAAGTTCTGATTTAGGACTGAAAGAATTGTTATTTTTACAGTGTTTTTTTTTTTGGGGGGGGGTGTTGGGAGTGGGGGCTTGGCAGGGTATGGAAGCAAATTAAATTAGTCGAATCTTGTGGGAACCACCAAAAGAGAGGCAGGATGGGCTGCAAGGCTGCCCTCACAGGCCGTTGGTTTCCACAGTCACCACTTTGATTCTGATTCACAGTGACAACTGAATGGTTGTAAAAACCCAGTGTTAGACTAAACATGGAGACACAGAAAACTGCAGGTTTCCCCTGAGGAAGAGCTGGATCTGGTCTGGGGAAAGGGTTGGGCGGTGTTGCTTGGACACAGTGGTTTGTTTAATGTTGATTCCCAAGTGTTGCAGAGGCTTCGTAAGCAACGGGTGCCATGAAACTGTGATTTAGAGGCATAGAAATATGAAAGACAGGAAACAGCCACTATTTGAAATTTTAAACTGGTTTACAAAGAAATATTTATGTCAGAATAAAATATCTGCTCTGTCAGAACAAGAGTAAACTCATTCACTTTTCACTGAGCACTCTCTTATGACCCATTCCACTACCAAACCAATCTACTGCTACAAAAGGAGTCTATCTTTGAACATGCTAGAGAGTTTTAAGTATCTTCTCTCTCCTGAGTCTTTTGTTTGTGAGTTTACTGTATGCCCTGATTTAAACTGTTGCACAATTAGTACAATCCTGTATCTCTCTATAATGTTGTCTTGGGTGTACTCACTGTAAGTCTCACTCAAACGTGCTTCATTGGTATGTTCATTCATTCAACTGTTTATTGACCATCCACAGGGAACATCGTACTGAGCTGGGAACTAAAAATGGAAAGATAAATCAAAGGCTGGGATCTGTAGCTCAGATTCTAGGGGTGGGAGAAGAGGAGGCACACACACATTTACACATAATCACATTATAAACCCAAGTTATGATACTGCCATTAATGAACTATATTGGGATGAAGGTGAAATAATATTGGATTGAAGCATGTGATTATTAATTAAAGGAAGAGTGGACACATTAAAATATTTAAAGCATCAAATGCTGGGCCTCCCCTGGTGGCGCAGCGGTTGAGCGCTGGGCTGAGAAGCTGCCCGCAGCCTCTGCAGTGCTGGTTGGATCCCCGGCCACTGGCGAGGGTCCCACATGGCTCACAGACCTCTCCTGTCTCACCCGCTGCTCCCCTCAGCAGTGTGCCTTGGTCCTTCTGCCTGTTCTGCTCCCCGCTCTGGCTCTGGTGAATTCTCTCACCCTCCCAAGCTTCCGACTGTACCCAGTGCTTGTATAAATAAATAAATAAGTCTTTAAAAATAAAAAAGCATCAAATGCTACTTAACTTAACTGAAAAAAAAAATGAAATCCAAAGAGTGTGGGGATATAAACATCCCATTGTTTGAGGAAACGGTAAGAAATCAGTGTGACTAAAGGTATTGTCCAGGAGTGTGTATGTCTGAATTGGGAAAGTTTAAAACTACAAAGTAACTTACTCTTGACAAGAAATTTGAATGCCAGGCTAAAATGTATGCTTTGTCTGGAGGTCAGTGAGGAGCCACTGAAGAAGTAAGGGAGGGCATAATGCCAGAACCCATATTTTTTTATTTGACTGCAGATCTAGGGTAGAGAATGAAGATGGGAAGAAGCTGGAGGTGAGAAAATAGAAGCATATTTTATTAGCCGGGATAAGAGATATCCTCGGTCTAAAGCTACCAACGGAACAAGAATTTAAGGAAAAGAATAGTTGAGAGAGATTCCTGAGGTGGTCTGCAGGACCCCATGTCAGATGGTGTGGGACTTGGGAGAAGCGGAGGAAAGGCACGCATGGCCAATGGTGCGCGCCTGGTGACGGCCTGGATTCGGATATCGGGAGCTGGAATAGCCTATAGAGGTGGAGAAACAGTTTCGTGTGGGGAAACTTTGAGTTCAATCTGGGAAAAGCTCATTCTGGTGCCTGGAAAACATTCAGATCCATGGGCTATTCGCTAAAATAATTACTCCCTCCTTTCCTTTTATACTTACTGTGAAAAATTCTGGGTAACGACAGTGTTTTATTCTTCAATTATTGGAACCTGAGTAATAAGACAGAGAGTTTCATAGAATTCCATAGCTTTTGAGAAAAATATTTAACCTCAACTAGAGGGCCACACGGTGTGGCCATCCTTTCATGTGTAATTACATCTTTTATCTGAAAGATAACTGGACTGGGGAAAGTGGAGAGAGCCATAGACTTGGCCTTGAGTCTGGGACTCAGCAGGGCAGATGGAATCTGATCAGCAAAGCTCCGTGATATTATCTATGGCCCTTTAGATAAGGCATATTCTTGTTCCCAGATGTTGATTTAACCTGTCCAGTAAAGCATGTCATTTACAAGGGTAACGGCTCTTTTCCTGGGTGAATGACTCTGGAATGTCCATAGTCATGCAGAGGGGAGAGAAGGCATTTGATTTGCCTCTATTTTCTAAATTTTTCTGGATCCTTCCCATTTGGTCTGAGGTTGATTACCCTGGGAAGCTAAAGTGACCTAAATAGACCTTCTCACAGGTTACCTTGCAGCTCGGGAGGGAAAGGGAATTGGAGCTGTAGCTCAGTGGCCTTATTAGGACAGGCTCCATATGTCCTGTGACCCGGGAAAAACCAAGATTCCTGTCAACAGAGGCTTTGCTATTCTCAGAAAAGTGGGAAGATGAAAGAGCAAATTCAAGATCGGAGGCCCTGGCCCATCTCTGCCTCTCCTGGCTGCATGATGAGGGAAGAGTTCCTCCTGTTGTGGCAGAGGGTTCAAAGTCTCACTGTTCACTCACGTGTTTGTGGACACCTGCAAGACCTGTACCTCTCACGCTCAGTCCATCTCTTAAAAAGTCCCACTTCTGCTTCACAGGCTGGGACTATGAAACACAATGAATGCAAATAACAAAATACACAAAGCATGACGTGTCCTGTCACAAGTTCTCAACATGTAAAGATTTTGGTAACCATTAATAACATGCCATTCATCGCTATTCCTAATTCTATTTATTTATAAAAGATAAACTAGAATCCCTCAGTACCTTGCAGTAGGACCTGTGGAGCCAACCTACAAACCGAATATTGCAATTCCAAACTTCAGAGGAAGTTTTTGATGAAACAGTTCGCCAAACTGTATCAAATAGGGCATATCATTAAGCTTTGGAGTGAAGCTGAATGAGCAGGGTTTTGAAATCATCTCCTGAGGGCCTTTTGCTTTTAAATTCCCAAGGTTGAAAGGCCTTTTTCTCGCTCTGCTGTTCTTCAACTGTGCTTAAAATATACAGCACTGGAATGGATCTTTTGATAATTCAAACTGCTGTGATACCTGAACTGGCAGAGCCCCACGTGTGGGACTGTCCTGAAAACCAGCGTGCGGTTAAGGCCAAACCTGTATGGGTGAGTGGTGCTGCTAGCACCTCACCTGTCAATAAGATTTTTCTGAAAAAGCTCCCTCCCCCAAATTAATTACAAATTTCATGTACTTTAATTTCAAGTGACTTAAGTGTTGTGATTTTATCATCTTTTCTAAGTGTACATTTTATGCATGATTAAATTTAAACAGATTACTTTGGACTCCCTATCTACAAAATAAAATACATAGGTGGTTTATTTTTTTTCCCCAAGGAACATTCATTCTAAAAAGGTGACAGGTGGTGGCCTATCCTGACCTAAGGCAAGGCTGCACTCTGTCATTCTGAGGTGAAACTGTCAAAACTTATTTTGAACCTTCTCACCTGAGTAAGCTAGAATATGCTGGAAGCATATATAGGCCTTTTTTTTTTTTAATTCCAGAAAAGAACTTTATGCTGTGTTTCTTTTGGAGAGTGGAAACGGTATGCACTTGCTGAACAGACAGAAGTGGGTTGGAAAGTTATTTTGCCAGAGGTGTAGTCTACTGAATTTATACGTGCTAAGCTTCTCTGCCTGTGAGACGGGAATAATAATTCCCATATGTTCGAATTGTAGCACGCCGGAGTGCACTGAGCTTTCTCGTGATATGGAGGCACAAAGGACTCAAGCCTTCTCCTGACTCTTGCTTTTTATTGTCCAGAGTGACCTGCTGCCAGCTGATTTCACTGGTCCTGCTTGGGTTATCGATCTCCTGCTGCCCACCACTAACTCTTGTGAGTTCCCAGCACTCAGCTGTGCCCAGGAAAGGCAGCTGTCCCCTCACACCACTGGGGTGGCGGCACAGGCTGTGCAATCAGGTCCACTGGCCAGCCTGCAGAACAGTATCTAATTTTGAAAAGACAGGATCAGCTGGCTTGTCTGGAAGGAAAAAGAAACAAGACAATTTCTGTCCTCAGCATCAGGATCACCCTGTCACAATATTTAGGGCCGATGACAGCATTCAGGAAAACATGGAAACAATAAACATATTGAAAGGAGCCTGGGAAAAAAATATGAAGCATTGCAGGATTTCTTGGGGAAATTGACCTCACATTTCCAAGTGAGAGAAGGTGAAGATAAATATTAAAGCTTTGACAAAGCTGACTTAAAGTGAGGAAATGCGGGTAGCAATGCTGCAGTTACCACCTTCTATTCTTTATATTCTTCTATTCTTTATACTTTTATTCTGTAAGATCAGCAGATGTCTGTAGTTAAAAACAGCAGCAATGTTTGGGGTTGAAAACTGGCTCCTGGAAAAGAGTAGGGTGGAATGAATTACTCCAACTTCTCCTTAAAGTTTGGTTTTGTACCAGTTAAATAAACACACGTGGGCACAGTTTCAGATGGGAAGTGAAAAGGTTTTAATGTGCTAGTTGATCACAGGTTACATTCCAGCTTCAGCGTGCTTCACAAGTGTGTGTGTGTGTTTAGCATTACTCAAGTGGCTAAGTCAGACCGTTATGTACTATTTTGAGAGTTAGTGATTAGTGGGAAAATTAAGGATGTTGTATTTTTAAAAAGTCTGCTAGGAATATAGAGGAACCAAGGATCACACAAACTTTAAAACCGACCCTTGGAGGCTGACCGTAGGGTAATGAGTTCATCAGACATTTTTATGCCCTCCCACCACGAGCCTCTAAGAGCAGCACCTGTAGTTTTGCACGCCTCCCGTGACTATGCACACCTGGGCTGGAAGGGCGGGGATAAAAGGGCAGCGTCACGCTCGGGGGAGGAGGGTTGCTGTCTCTTTGCTGGCTGGTTTTCCTTCTGCACTGAGAAGGAAAAGACCTGTAAAAACGATACCAAGGGCTCCAAAACACTTGTGAGCTGTGAGGACTGACAGTGAACCTACCTGGTCTGATGGCTACGCAGCACTGACCCTAGGTCTGGAGCGCTGCGAAGGAGAAGAGCGGGAAGGAGAGAGGGCGTGGGGGGGACAGTGAGGCGTGAGCACAAAGGACGACGATGGAGGATGATGGGTGATTTGGTGGTGAGAACTAGGGTGAACACCTCTGAAGGAGAAAGTCTTTATTGTGGAAAAAATGAATAAGGATGTAAAATAAAGGTAGTTCAATAATATACATAAAGATTATCTTCCATCTGTGGGTGTAGGGTCAGGAAGGGCACAGGGCAGGTTTTCTAAGATCCAGCAGACCGGGTAAAGGAGGAGTCAGAGTCCTCAGTGGCTCTTGCAGGCTTTTATTGGGATTTACCAGGTATATGGCAGGCAGGGAGGCTGGGGGGCCGGGAGGCTGGCAGGCCTCCCAGCCCCCAGCAGATCTTCACTCTATCTGGGCTCTCCGGCGTTTTCTCGTGGCCTTGCTTCTCTGCTCTCTTGAGGTTCTCTCTCTCTCTCTCTCTCTCTCTCTCTCTCTCTCTCTCTCTCTCTCTCTCTTTCTCTCTCTCTCCTCTCTCCCTCCTCTCTCTCTTTCTGCTGGCGTCCCCGTGACGCCGCCCTTATAAACCCAGTCTCTCAGCCCGGGTGTACCCCCTCCAGGTGCCGCCATCAGGCATGCATTCAGGACCGCAGGTTCCCTCATCTATCCTAATGGCGGGAGGACAGAAAAGCCGGATACTTTTTCCTTACCCTACAGTAGATCTAAAGCAACATGAGAACATCCCGCTAACTCTCAGAGAGGAAGAGGGAGGGAGGGAGGGATTGAGAGAGAGAGAGAGAGAGAGAGAGAGAGAGAGAGAGAGAGAGAGAGATTGAATTAAGACCAGGAAGAGAGAGGTTCTTGTGAATTACTGTTGCAACAAGCAGTTGTCAGTTCGGTGCATGGTGAAAACCTTCCACACAGACCAAGTCCTTGAACTACATCTTATCAGTGAATTGCTAGAAACAGTCGTTTCCATAGTAATATTGAATATGTGCCAGGGCTGCTTTCAAAATTAATATTGCTATAGCAGCTGATTTTCAACCATAAAAACACCGTCCACTTCACAGTTAAAAGGGGGTGAGGGGCGCTGAAAAGCCCCAAGAGGACCCAGCTCCGGCGTCCTGACCAGGAGGGGCCCACACCTCAGGCGCTCCTTTTACACAGTAAAGGCTCCTCCGGGCAGAGGCCGCCACCTCCCAGCTGCTGCCCCTTCCCTCCGAACTGCAGCAGCAGCCAGAGGAAGGGGGAGACCCTGCGCCCCTCGTTTTCTCCTTGGCTCGGGTGCATCTCTTCATCCCAGCTAGTTTCCCAGGCAACCTCTCCCTGGGCTCCTTGGGGGCTGCCCCCCGGAAGGCCGTGAAAGCCCCACCGAGCAGCACTGGAAGTCCTTCTCGGAAGAAAGGAGGAATCGACAAAGTCTTTGCTATTAATTCTCACCAAATAATTACAATTACTTGCTCTGTTTAAGGACCCCCTCCCCCATAAGATTCCATCCCAGGTGATTCCATCCCAGGTCCCTTGAAGAGGCTGGAAGAGCTACTGTAGAAATTTTGTGTGGCTACATGAGATAAATGACAAAAAGAAAGCGTATTTAGCATGAGACTATATATTTGGAATTCTAGCTCTTATTTATCTTTCTTTGCCCTTTTTAAAAAGATTTATTTATTTATGCACACAAGAGCTGGGGTGCAGGCCAGAGGTGCAGAGGGTGAGAAGATTCACCAGAGACAGAGTGGGGAGCAGAGCAGGCGGATCCACTGAAACACACTGCTGAGGGGAGCAGCAGGCAAGACAGGAGAGGTCTGCCACGCCATGGGGGTAGCTCCCTGGCCAGGCATCCAACTCACTGAGCTCGAGCTTGTGCTGCAGAGGGCGCGGATAGCTTCACGGTGCTATGTTTACACCCTTGCGCCACCAGGGAGGGCCACTTTGCCTTTTTTGAAATTGAGGTAACATTGGCCTACAACAGCACGTATGATTTAGAGATACAGGATCACGTGCTTTAGATGGCTGTTGCTACTCCATACCTACCACCAAGGCACCCACAGTCCTCCGCCATAGTCCACTGGGCCCCCTCCCCACTTTGCTCTCCTTCCCCTCCCGCTTTGTGAGGACTAACCGCCAGCCCAAGCACAACTGTGTCCCCTGTGGAGCCCGACTCAGTTACCCTGATCTGAGAAGGAACAGGAGCTGGCACAATGCAGCTCCCCTGGGTCTGGCATTCTTGCCCTGTCTCAGGCAACCTCTTTAAAATAAAGGATGCTAGATTTTAGGCAGAAGCATAGATGCAGCTAGAAATTTGGCAAAGCTACTTTCATATTTTCCCTTTTAGCAGGTCATGTTAGTGACAGAATTGTTTTCTTTGGAACACAGGACCTTAGAAATAAAAATGATCTCTCTCTGTCTCATACAAGAACCAAACATCCCAGCAGCTGAAACTCAAGGTTTCATTATGTTTTTGTAAATGTAATATTTAAAGATAATAGCTACCACTTCTGCCGACCCTGAGTCAGGAGTTTACCAGATGTTGCACACAGAAAAATCACTTCTCTCAACAAGCCAACTGAGTGGGAATTACCTCTCGTCACCTGCTCTGTGAGGCTGCCCCCATCACCGTCCTTATGTGCAATCAGCTTTATTTCTCTCCAGCACAAAGAGCCTCCTGACTTCTACCATGCTCACATGCGCTGCCACCAGAGGGGAAGGGAGGTCCCTGCAATGGCTGCCACTTGACAGAAGAGAATTACATGCCAAAGAGCTTGTCCAGAAGCACCACACAATGAGATACTGACTCCATCCACCCAGAGAGCGTCTTTCTCTTGGAAGTTTTGCCCCAGCCAGTGTCTGACAGAAGGGCTGAAGCACTGCTCCCGCTGAGGTCACTTCTGAGGTGCTGCTGGCAAAGGTGCTGCTGGTAAAAGCCACTTCAGAGGTGCTGATGTGCAGGTGAGGCAGGTGAGGGATGAAGAAACCCAGGAGGAAAACACGGTGGCTATTATTCCTTTTTTTTGGAAAAATTAGCCACATAGGACTTTTTGCCTTTTCCTGCCCCTCATATCTCGGCTGGAAATGTCAACATGTGATACCACAGGAGCTGCTAAAGATGATTTTAAAAAGAATCATTTTCACTTGTAAAATGTTATTTTCATCTATGTGGTAAAACTCTGAACATCGACTTGGCCCATTTGGGTCTCAGAGAAACTAGGTGGTGCGTTTTCCCTTTTCTCTCGGTCTCTTTATTCATTCTGAAGACAATTGTGGCTAACAAAGACTCAGTCTGGAACTCACATGGCACTCAAGATGCTGAACTTGTAGTTTATCAGTCCTGATGTGATTTCCCTCATCATCACTCTCCATCCAGGACAGTTCCCACCGAAGTCCTCTGCCTTTCTTCTCAGATCTCCCCTTTCCACTTCTCCAGGCACGATCTAGGTGAAGGCTGTCCCTATATTTCACCTAGATAATTAAACTGTTCTCTAGTTGGTCTCCCTCCCTCTAAAATTGACATCCCCTAATCAATCCTACAGGGAAAAAAATGACTTGCTTACCAGGCATGGAAGCCCCTGGAAGCTAACTGTGTAAAATGTAACCATATCACACCCAAGTTGCTATAATTTAAGTCAAAGCCCTTCATTAAGCAGCTTTGTGAAGGTTGTTGTCAGTTACAGCCCAACCCAGCCCTGCATTCCAGCAAAGCTGCCCTTCTCAAACAAAAATCACCTCTTCTTGCCAATGTCATCTCTCCATGCTGCAACAGGCCCTGTGACCAATCATACTGCTCTTTTAGCAACATTGCTGCACTCTGCAGAGCTTCCCCAGGAGAGTTATGAGGCTCAGCACTTATCCAGCAATGCCCAGGGCTCAGAACAGATTTGAGAAAACCTGGAACTGGGCCTGCAGGGTGTACAGTGTGCCCTGAAAGTGCTTTGCTAACAGTGGGCCAAATTCTACCCCTCCCTTCAGAACTGAAAGGAATGAATATTGCTTCTTCTGGAACTTTCCAATAATACAAAGTGCAGCACTTTGCACAAAGTGGCAGATCAATGGTTATTGACTCACACACTTGTAATGCTCATTGCTTCACTTATGGCATTATTAAATTCTTTTTGAGTCATAAGTAGAGTTCTATTATAGGCCAGAAAGTTTAAAGGTGGTGATATTCGTTCAATCAGTTGTTCATGCATTCATTTACTCGCACAATAAGTTTTCACAAATACCTTCAAAATTTCAGGCAGTGTGTTAGGTTCCAGGCATATGGAAATCAAAGGCACAGCTCTGTCCTTTAAAAGTTCACTGACTGTGGGGGTAGCTCTATAAAGACCACAGTTCCAAGAGAGAGGAGTTATGTCGGAGATATGTAGGAAGGAAAGAAAGAGGAAGAAAGGTGGATTTCATGATATCCCTTTCTTTGCAGGGAGAATGAGGTAAAGGAAGGTGTTTAAGGGGAAAATGCCAGCAGTAGGGAGAAGCAGCAGCATGCAGGGTGCTGCTTCTGTCTGCCTGGGATTTTGAGGAGGACGTTTAGTGCTTACGTGTTTCCAAATGGAGAAGCGGAACAGGGAGTAGCAGTTCATTTGCCAGGAAACCTCTATCCAACCCAGGAGTAAGGTGAATGGGAAAATCAGACCTTTTTGAGCCCTCCCTCTGCTGGTGTGGATGCCCAGGCTGAGGGGTGTGGGCTTGGGGCACGCATGCCTATATTATGGACACCTGGGTCCAGAGAGCACGGGCATGTGCGTGTGTAAGTGCTCACACCTGTGCCCACGGATGAAGGGATAAAGGCGGCGGCAGCAGCATGGTGAGGACCACTCTGAGGCAAGAGACCATGACATGCCTGGCTGCCTCCTGTCCCCCAGACCCCCGCCTTGCCAGCACCACGCTTCCCAGCCTGTGCCTGCCTCCTTTATGCCAGCCTCCCTGCCTGGTGTGCCTGCTGTACTGGCTCCCTTAGGGAGTATTAAAGGCCTGTGAAATGCATCTCTGTCTGCCAGAATTGACAGTGAACCTGCCCTATGCATGTTTGCCTAGAGTGTGTAACCACATCCACACCCATTTCAGGAAAAGGTTTCCTCTCCCTCAGTGAAGCAGAGGGTCAGAGTCACCTGAGCAATCTTATGTACAGTCAGTCCCCACTTGGTCCTTGCTTAACTTGGGTCAACAGGTTAGTTCTCAGAAATTGCAACTGACATATGAGCAAAGCAGGTACTCAAATAATGTCCTTCTATTCAGTGATGGCCAGGATATTTTTCTTTTTCATCAAAATGATAACTGAAGTGACTTTGCATTTCTTAGCATGTATGACCCCTAGGAAACAGATTAGCTCTGTATTTCTAGTTCTCACTATTTATATATGTCAAGAGTCCTCTACTAACCTGGATTTTATAGGGAAGAGAAGAAATTGAATTTCTTTATGCACCATCTCATAGAAAGTGATTATAAGTATACCAACTGATTTTACACATCATATCGAAGGGAAGAGACTATTCATTGCCAAGCATGCTAAAGGGCAGGTGTAGGGTAAATAATGGTCAGGCTTTTCTGCCCTCCCACCATCAGGATAGATGATGGATCCCTGCGGTCCTGAATGCATGCCTGATGGCGGGCACCTGGAGTAGGGTGTGGGCATGTGTAGGTGGGTACACCTGGGCTGAGACTGGGCTTATAAAGGCCACGTCGAGAGGTGCAGACCACCAGAAGAAGACCAGAAGGAGAATGCCAGAGAGCCCCAAAAGAGTGAAGACTTGCTGGGGGTCTGGCAGGCCTCCCAGCCCCCCAGGACCCCTGCTTGCTGTGTACCTAGTAAACTCAATAAAAGCCGGAAAAAGGCACTGAGAGCTCCTAGGACTCCTCCTTTACCTGGTCTGCTCAGATCATAGAATGTCTGCTCTGTGCCCTTTGTGCAGCTATAGCAGGTACACTTTTGAGCTTAAAAGACAGTAAAAAGTCTTGACAACTAACAGCTACCTGTAATTGGTTGTATCCTAGGTCCAAAGAAAAATCTAGAAGACATTGTTGAGCCTGGAAAATCTGAAAATGGAAAGATGAGATGATGAATTCTTTGGTATGGTAGAGCCTTTGTACCCCCAGATTCAACCAATGGCAGATTAAAAAATATGTACTATTTAAGAAATTAGCCTTAGAAAGATTGTCTGTATTGAATATTTACAGATTTTTTCCCTTGTCATTATCCCCTAAACAATACAGTATAACTGCTACTTACATAGCAGTTACATTGTATTAGGTATTATAAGTAATCTAGAGATGATTTAATATATATATATATCGGAGGATGTGTGTAGGATATATGCAAATACTACAACATTTACCATGATTGAGGTAACTGCTTTATAAAAATTATAGATTTCAGGTGTATAACATTATAATTTGACATCTGAGTATGGGACATTATGATTCCCACTAGAAGTCTAGTGTCCATTTGCCGCCGTCAATTGACCCCCTTTATTCAATGACAACACTTTTACATAAGGCTCTTCAGCATCTCCATATTTTGGTCTTCTGGAATTACTGGAACCAATCCCTTACAGATTGAGGGACAACTGCATTAGCATTGTGGTTATTCAAGGAAATTCTTTTTCTTAGGAGATATTTGCTGAAATATTTAGTGGCAAATTCTTATAATGTCTGCAACCCTCTTTGTAACATTACAGCAAAAAAAAAAAAATATATGTACAGATAGAGGCAAAGCAAAGGTAGCAAAAATTTTAAAAATTGCTGAAACTGGGTGAAGGATGTCTACACTCTCCCTCCCCCCCACCCTGGTTTTCTTTAGATTTCAATTTTTCCCGAAAATTTGGAAAAGTAGTATTTTTAAAACTTGTTTTTATCATGAAAACAATTCCTCCAACCCCTAAATTTGCTTCTTCGAGCATCCCTTCCTTGGCTATTCCATATTTTGCTGATTTCTCTCTCCTCTCTCTAAACTTTTATTACCAGTGAGTCTTATTTTCATTGATAGTCTCACCGCCTAAACTAGATACTGATATTCGTGGGTCACATCTTGTTAGTTTCTTCATATATTTGGCCCCAACCCTGACTTCCAGTGCCTTGCATGGTGTCAGGCACACAGTGGGCGTTCATGAACTGTCTCATGATTTATTGGTATCATTATTCTTGACCTAAACATCATATTTTGGCTCTTTTTTCATGCAGATTTCTTTCTTCTTTTCAACTTTCTTCACTTGGTCAAAAGCTGCTATTAATTCATTCACACATTATGTGGGAAAAAGAATGCCGAATCGCTGACATCCTTATGGCTTATCACGTATCCCTTTGGCAGAGGTAATCTAGTCTGTGTCATTGTATTTATTGCACTCAAATCAAAACCAGTTGCCAAAGTAATGAAGGTCTATTGGTTTGTATTGACTTAATCCATGTCAGAGGAGCTTTAGGGGCATATAAGGATAATTTGACCAGCAAAAGGAAAGTCATAAAAATGATCAAAAAGCCAATAGATATGCTGAGAACACCATGCATATTTTACTGAGGATTTATGGTCAACTTAGCAGAAAATTATTTGGTCCAAGTCTGCATTCAAACAAGTCTCTCAGTAATTCAGCAAAGACTCCAGTCTCTGAGAAAAAAAAAAAAAAGGCTCCTATAATGAGATACCCTCCTAACCCCTAACTTGCAGCACATGTAGTTTAATTTTCAACAGTTGTGAGACTGCAGTAAATCCAACTTTGGAATAACTAGTTCCACTTCTACCACCGACCTGCATTGCATTACAGAGCATGAAGGGCCACCGCATGTCCCTTCTGACATTCCTGCATAGTATTTACTAATGAAATAGCACTTAAACGTCCCACATACCCCAGATGGCAGCAGAGCCAACTCCTGCTGTGTCCCAGCAGAAGTGAATGCCAACTCACCAGGCTCTGCCACACGATGTCAGCTGTGCCCCTGGCCCAACTCTGGAGGTTGTATTTTATTGACAATACTCAAATTGGCTTCCCCTTATGGAGGTGATAAAGTGCAGCATCAAGTCACCCATGTAAAATACATTACTTGTGACAGCTTGTCACCGAAGTCCATGTTTATATAATCTATTGTGCCATTTATTCTTATTTTAAAAAGCAAACATAGAAACAAAAAGTCCTTTTCCCAGTGATTTATTGATAAATGTCTACACCTGTATCTTCTCTTAAATAATCGTAGAAGCAGCTACTTGTATTGTCACTGTCAGTTTATATCAAATTATCAGACTTGCAGTTTCAAAGTCTGCCTAGTGGGAGACAAAAGACATTGCATGATCTAATGGGGATCCCTTCACTGCCCAGCCTTCACTGTGAAATTTGAGGTTTGGTTTGTGTAAACATAAAAGGATCCTAGATAAACACATGCAATTTGCAGCAACATGGATGGCGCTGGAAGGGATCATGCTCAGTGAAATAAGCCAGAAAGAAAAAGAAAAATACCGGATGGTCTCACTCATAGCAGGAATCTAGAAAACCTAAATAAGGGACCAGGAAAAAGAATAACTATAAGAAAGAAAAATCAAAATCAGCAAACAACTATGAACCAGAGACACACTATGGGGTTGGGGTGGGGAAAGGAGAGAATGTAGTCAAAATAAAGGGGTTGCAATTGTATGGGGAATATAAAAATAAAATTAAAAAAAAAAAACAAAAACACAAGGAGGGGGCCTCCCTGGTGGCGCAGCGGTTGAGCGCTGGGTTGCGAAGTTGCCTGCGGCCTCTGCGGCACCGGTTCGATCCCCGGCTGCTCCCCGGCCACCAGAGGAGGGTCCCACATGGCGCACAGACCTCTCCTGCCGCCCGCTGCTCCCCTCAGCAGTGTACTTCGGTCCTTCTGCCTGCTCTGCTCCCCACTCTGGCTCTGGTGAATTCTCTCACCCTCCCGCACTTCGGACTGTACCCAGTGTTTGTATAAACAAACAAACAAACAAATAAATAAATAAACATGCCTCTATTAAAAAAAAAAAAAAAACACAAGGATCCTACAAAACTGAGGTTGGTCAGAACTGAAGTGAATATTAAAATCTAGGTGCTTGTAGCAACTTCAAACACCAACATGTCTTAACAACTTGCAAAAATAGAAACCTTCATATTTTGAGAAATTATTAAAATAGTATTCAGTTTTAGAGTTAAAAGTTTCAGGAATCAGGTTTTCAAATTCAGAAAAGTCATTTAGTAAAAGTCTATAGGTTTTAAAGTGGGCAAGATTAAACACACACACACACACACACCCCTACACACCTTTCCATCTTACTTTGCTAGAAATCCACCTCGATGCCCAAAAGCACAAATGGTGAAAAGGATGTGTTTACATTTGTACTGAGGAATGTAAAGCATTCATTCATGGAGGGACATAAATAAAGTCCAATAACATTTTCCCATTATTTTAAAAATACTGCTGAACCAAAAGAGACATTTCTATGTATAAATTTAGCACTAACTTTAACAGCCTATTATAAAATTGGATCAGACGATATAGCTGAGATGGTTATTGTATACTTTGGGCTCTCTAAGTCTCTGTATACAGTAAGTATGAGATTCAAAACACCTTTTGAAAGAAAAGTAGATTCTTTCCCAAGAAGATATAAGACTCAGAAGTGTCAAGAACTCTGTTCCTTCCCTACAAAAGACGCAAAAGATAAATCACATGAACGTTCCTTTTCTCTTTGCCACTGAATAATTTCCAGTGACTTTTATAAAATGAAGATCAGATTCTTTATTCCCTACTCAGTTCAGAGACCTATTTAAGAACTGAAATAACCCAGCTAAAGCATTTGAATGTAGTTTAGTTCTACAATTTGCTCTGAATATTCTCAAAATGTAAGTTATTTTCCTGGATAATTTTTGTTGATTGCATTTTCTCATATTTGCATCATATTGACATTTGAATAATTTACATTCATTTTCCCCTGAATTTTGAAATGATTGGTAAAAGAATATTCCCCTCATTAACTTAAATAACCTGAAACACAGAGGTTTCCTTTTCTAAACTCCCAAAGGGGCTTAGAACTGAGAATTCAAACTATAAGCCTCTTCAATTTTTTGGTGCAGTACATCTCCTTTTCCCACACCCCAGAATAACACTTGCCTCCCCCCGCCCCCCTTTTAAAAAATATTTCCCTTGGGTCTGTAACTTTTCTATTCAATCACCATTTAGATTGCTGGTCCTCAGGGAAATGGCTGTGCTAGGAGTCTCGGGAAGAAAACCGTGATTAGTCACTAGGCTTGAAAAATCCTCCCCAATTCTGTTTACGAGGATCGATGCCAATTCTCCAAACGTGCTCCCTGCTCATGTTCTTTTCAGGGTCATTCTGCTCGCGCAGCACAGATTAAACACACAGACTCAGTATTTTCAGTGTTGTGAGCAGACGCATTTACATTCCTCTGACAGCGCTGGGTGTGAAAGGAAGCCATCTGCTGCGATTTACCAGCATGAGGACCAGCCACAACGTGGAGTAGAGAAAAGGAGTCGGGGCGCACGCAGCTCAGGGCAAGCACTGGGGGGCCCGCGTGAAACCACCTCCAAGTCGAAAGGCAATTTTCTCCCAAATTCTGTTGACCTGTAGTTTTATTACTATAGAAGGACAACCTCACACCCCAAATGTGCACACGCTTCACTCACCCTCCCAAAGCTCCAGTGAAAAGGCATTTTTATTCTTCCGTGGTTCATAAAACTCACCCCTCCATCCAGTGGTTTCATTGTTCTCATTTATGAAAATTTCTTTGCTACTATTTTTTAGGCCTCTTTTCCTAGTCTCTGGAACCTAGAATAAATATTTTATTTCTACCACAGAGAGGACAAGTAGGTCTTTAATGATTTGTGCCTTCTAGCCAGGCAGTTAATCTTTGCATATGGTTTATCTTTTACAGTGAGATTACCTGTAAAATACTTTGGCACTAAAAGGTGGTCCACAAGGAAAAGAGGAAAGCAATTCAAGTCAGAGGATTGACTATGTTCCTTGCATTTTACATACTATCTCATTTTAATCTTCACAACAACCTAATGATATAGAGATTGTTGCCCTTATTCAAATGATGATTTAAGCAATTTGTTGAAAGTAACACAGCTAGGAAGCTGTAGAGCTGTATCCAAATTATCAGAGCTTGTTCAATTAGGCACAGATGCAGCCTGGGTAGAGTACTACATAGCTGCAACCCCAAGTCTACCCTTAGGTTCAACTATGCTACCCTTAGCTGACATATTTACACACTGAGAGAAGAGTAATAATGGTTATTTTTATTCCAGGTCACTTACTAGGTACAGTGCTCTATAACCAGTCATGCTTCCCTGCTCACTGATGTTTATTTAACCCTTTTTTAGGATCTTGCCTATAAGAATTAGCTTTAATAAAATAGGCTGATGTGGGGAAGGATTTTGTTTGTGAATTCTAGAAAGGTGCTTAGCACACAGTAGGTATCTGAGAGGTAAGCTGACTCTATAATCAGTGCTGGCATAGACCCCGAGAAATTCAACAAAACAAAGAAAGGACCCAGAAATTCACAACTTTCAATCCTGTGCTTCTAACACCCCAGCATGTCTATCAAAAACTAAAACAACTAAACAATGCAGAAAGTCTCCCAGGGTTGTCACTTATATAGAAAAGCCATGTGCTACCCTCCAGCTTTAGCACAATGTTATCAGGCGGTGATTAAGAAGGTAGCTGTTTCAGGGCTTCGCAGTGTCAGAAAACAAGGTATCAAGCCAACAACTCCCCTTTTAGGTGCAGCACTTAGATTGCAGCCATGTATTGCTTCCAAATGTAAATATTAGTGGTGAAGAAAAGGAAGAGAGCTTCACTGGCTACAGGCTGCCTAAGCTCAGCAGATTACATGACATTCTGGCATTATTTGCTGAGATGTAGATAACTGTACTTCTTGTTAACAAGTTTCTATGTATTTTTACTCCATCAGCAGGTTCTTGAATCAATGCCTAGATTAGGTTTGACTAACATCAGCACAATTTGACTTTGATGGGAAGTTTGAAATGTATGCATAATTAAAATTTGTACATTCATTAGCTACTTTCCAAGTAAAAGTAGCTAATTCTGCTGGATTCCATAGCATTTCTACCTGGTTCCCCAAAACACATTGGTTCCTTTGCTTCAGACTGATTGGAGTACGTATTTTCAGGACACTGGGGAACATTTAGAAGGCCTTTCAAATTTTACCCAGTGCCAAAGGATTTAAGGTTTCCATGAGCATAGGAGAACTGCAGAGTTGCTTTTATACTCCTTTTGAGACACTAAGTTTCAAAACCATTATATAGGAGCTCCTATTTTCTAGTAGATGTAAAAAAATAATGGCTTCACCATTATTTATGTGAAAGCATGTACACATATTTCACCCTATATAAAGTATGTAAGTATTATTTATAGTGCCTAAGTCCGATAAATGCGAGTTGATGATGGTAATACAGCAGTCCCTAAAATACACTTAAGCTGTCTCATTGCTATATAGTACATTACTACCTTTAAAAATTCTGATGCAAAAAGTTTATCATACAGCAGCATGTAGAAAATCAAAGAAGACAGCAACACATGTCAGAAAGTCTAGCTATATTCACTGATAAGAACATACTTTTTAATGTATGTAGCAAAAAGTCTATTTGGTGTAATCTCAACCATGGACTCCAACAATTCATGACATGTTAAACTTGTCATAATGTGTGACTCCAAGACCAGTGATTTTCCATATTTGGAAAGCTGTATTGAAACAGATTATACCATCTTTTTCTCTTCTGACAACTTCAAAGTTTATGACATATCATAGGTTTAGTATTATGATGATTATTAAAAGATTTGAACCTGATCAAATGAGATGGAATCACAAACAAAGGCAAAGACAAATGCTTTGACATAAAGGATGAGCAGCTTCTTGGATTGTATTTGGCTTATTTGTCAGGTGGAGAGGGAGGTTCTACAGATCTGTGCCTTCAGCCCTAACTGGAACTTTGCAGTAGATTGTGATCATGATTAATTACAACCTGTGATCACTGGCATGAGGAAATCCATGAGCAAATCCTTAAAAGGGGACTGAACCAAGGATGGGCTTCTTGTTACAGTCTAGCTAACAGTGCTGTGTGAATCGGTAAAGAAGACACTGCCTAATCTCCCCTCACAGCATATTTTATTTAAAGAGGTGGCCACTCCAATGCTTTGCCCTATGTACATGCACACCACCCAAGTTCTTTATGTCCCAAATATGCACATGTCCCCCTCCTCGTGGGAAGAGCCTGTACTCCCCAGCCAAGGTGGGAGTCCTGGGATATGCCACCATTTCTATTTGAAGGCAGAAAATTAAATATATGTAGTTACACAAGACCTGTATCTCCTCAGCTCACCCTCAGGGCAAATGCAAACCTCAATATCATTACTTAGGATTCTGCAAAACATTTTAAGATCAAGGTGCTTATATTGGTTCCTATAATTCGAGAGAATTTATATTAGTAATTAAGTGGCCAGGGAATTTTACCAGTCCAAACACACACAACCTTTAAGCTCAAGAAGCTGCAAATTAGGGTAATTTACATACTACCAGCTGTGATTATGGGTAGCATTCAGGAGACTTAATGGTAAAAATAAATAAGTACTGGACCCCCATTAGGGTCATAGAACAGATTTCACAAATTCTTTACCATTTACATTTCTCATTTTCTCTCAGGAATTGCTCTTCAAATAATTCCACAGAGCCCCCTGGATAACTTGGGTTTTTGTAAATTTTATGTAATGGTATCTACTGTAAACACCCATTTTACAAATAAGGAATGTTAACATTTCTAAAATTTTCAGATAGGATGGTGTGCTTAGAACCAATCTACAAGTATTATATTTTGCACATTAGGGAGTAGAAAGCCAGGACTGTTAAACTGGATGTAAAAGGAGGGCTTGAAGTTGGCTGGACAGCAAGACTCTGAGGAAATCACAGAACGTGTTTGCATCTGTGAACTGGCAATAACAACTAGCGAACATCAGGATTTAGTGAAGTACTAAATGTTGGACTCAGTGGTCACTGGGGAAGCGATCAGAGAGGACACAGCTCTGGGCATCTGAGGCCCCACGAGGCCCTGGTCAGCGGAGGCAGCTAGCAGCGCTTCTGGTGCTCTGGGCTGTTAGACCCCTCGGGCAGCTGGCAGCTGCTTTCAAACTTCCTTAGTTCTGCAAATACATCGTTCCAATCACAGAAACATACAAGCCGCTCACTGCTTGGTAGAGGATACATTTTACTTTGATCTGTGCAATTAGGACATTTTTAAAAGTGAGTAAATTTATCTCTTAAATTTATGTACTTTGAGATGATGAACAATAACAGCTTTGGTCTATTGCCCCCAAAGGCTCTTTTCTAGTGGTGCTGATCCAGGGAATTTGCTCAATTTTTAGGGAAGGAAGACTTAATCTGATTACACTTGAACCTTCTCAGACCAAAACATGTCTTTGGTCCTTTGAGAAAAAAAGGGAAGAGCATCACAGGCCTGAAAATCCCCAATTAATGAAAAAGAACTTTAGAAAGATTCAAATGAAGTTTTTTAAAAAAGTGCTTAGAGCAAGATTTAGTAACAAAACTATGCCTAGAGAAAACTTTTAATTAGCAGAAATCAAAAATCGGGTTAAAGAATATGTGCCTTTGATAAGCTAGTTAAAAAAAAATAAATAAACCTCTCCTCCCAAATCTGCTCAATGCAAAGTTCCTGCCTGCTCAGCATTATTTAAAAAAAAAAAAAAAAAAAAAGGACCTTCTGCCTTCTGGAACATGGAGCAGTGTGCATTGATTTGGGTTCCAATAAAAGAGCAATTCAAGGTAACCAGGTGAAATCATCATCAGAGAAAGATTTACTGTTTTGGGGGTAGGGTCCCTCTGAGTCCATAGATAATCATACCCTGTAGGAAACTGTTCAGAGGAAAATGTGCCACAGGCCCAGATGAGGGAATAATGAAAGGACTCTCCTCTCTGGCTGGATTTTACAGAAACTTGGGCCATATCATCCATAATCTAGCCCTAGCTTAATCGATCCACTTTGATTTCCTGTATTCTTTGCCTGCTAAAGTCAGGCCTATCCCGTTTCTGTGCTTCAAGTCATCCCAACATTTCCTCACCTCCCCATCTGAGAGCTTTTTTCTCTCTTAAGTGCTTTCCCATTATCTGTCCTCTGCATAATCTTCCTCATCATCCATGGACCCTCACTTAACTGCCATCTCCTCTGTGAAATCTCCTCTTGTGACAGCTCATAGTGACCGAACGTCTGTGAATTTACATTGTGCTTTTTACTCAGTAACATAAATTAGTTTTAGGATATCTTGTAGTCCCCACCCAAAAAACAAAACAAACAGTAAACAAACAGACAAAAACCCAACTAGATTCTAGTTTTCTTGATGTTCTTCCAGGAGGGATTGTATATTCTATTTCACCGGCTCCCTGCGCCCCTTCCGCTCTCCCCATGTGTTACCCATTGTCAGGGCGTGTTGTGGGGACAAAGGTGTGGATGGAATGGCTGCTTTGGGAAGATGTTCTCACTCTCAGTTGCAGGGAAGAGGCTGATATACCAATTCCAGCAGCTCTCTGTGGTGTCGTGGGACTCAGGCAAGGACAGAACATTGGATTTCCTGCTGAGAGCCCAGAATGTTAGTTTATCCCACAGGGAGCAGTTATAGCAGATGAAGGGGTCTTAGAGGGAGAATGAATTGGCAATGAGGAGATGGGAGTGGACAGTACAAACCCTTCAGGCTCAGCTGAATTTGGAAAGGGGAGAATATTTGGAACTTTGTAAGCTTCTCTGACAACAAGGTTTGTGAAAAATGATTCACTTTGGTCTCATTAATGTTGCTCTTGGGGCAAATACGGGAATTTCCATCCATGTCTCAAAGGTCCCGTGGCTGCTGTAGGGCCCTGTCCACTTGTGAACTTTTCTAGCACTTTCTTGGATACTCCTTTTTTTTTCTGGCACCACCTGTTTGTCCTCAGCATATTTTCCTCTCTTGCCGCTCAGGGCCTCCTCAACAATCTGCCTGGTGTTTGTTATCTTTCGGGGCCGGTGCTATAAATTTCCTTCTTTTTCTCCCATACATAAGCCTTGTTCATTGTTGCCTCAGGAAGTCTATTTTGTTTTCCAGGTTTTCCTTTCTCAAATCTCACAAATAACAGAATACAGTACTACAAAGACCAGATAATCAACCAAGACAATGGATAAACAGAGATAAGAACTTAGACTGTGAACAGGAGCTTGGGCATTCCCAGCTCTCTTTGCTATCAGGCACAAAACTTTATTTGTGACTTAATTTCTTCTGTTAAAAGCAATTTAATTAATACTTTGGTTGCAACCCCCCCCCCCAACACACACACACACAAATGTCAGGGGAAAATGTACTCTCTGCTTTGCTTAAAAAAATTGCTGTTCTTTCTTTTAAAATCTGTTTCAAATGTCTTCTGTGTGAAACTTTTTACTTTTTCTATCCTCCCCACCTCTGGAAATGTCCTAGTTTTCTCCTATGTGCACACAACGTACCATCTATTCATCCATTCATTCATTCTTTTAGTAAATGCTGAAACACTTACAATACCAGGTCTGAAGTTCTAAAGTTAGATGTGACATTTTCCCCACCTTTCTGTAGCTCACACAATGTAGGCTCAGGCAGAAAATAAGGCTTTTGCCCCCTGGTAGGAGGTGCACGCCCCCTTGAGTCTGTGAACTCATGCACTCTCATTTTCATCTTAATTTCAATAATTTTGGGGTATGTTAACTACAAACACTGCATCTTCTAAATTGGACAACCTTGGACAAGACACAAAGTCTCCCTGACTTGGTGTTCTCATCGGTAAAATGGGGAAATCAATATTGCCTGAGTCTTGGGACTGTTGTGAAAGTTAAACAAGATAATGTGTAAATGACTGTAGTGTAGTGCCTGACTCAGAGTAAGCGCTCTATAAATATTAGCTATTATTAGCATTGTTATCATTAAATATTATGTTAGATGTGTATTTAGGATGGGGTGGAAACATGACTTAGGTGTCAAGTGGAACTCCTTGGAGAGGAGCAAAGAAGGCTTCCCTGGCAAGTTTTGAGTATATATCTATATTTGACCAGGCAAAGAGGAATGAAAGAAGGATTTGAGGTTCAAAGAGCAATAAGCAACATAGGCTTTAAATTGTCTATTTTTTTAAGTTGCAACAGTGGCGAATTCAACAGTGGTGGCTTAGAGGAGATGGCTTAAAAGGATATAAATTTAATGATTCAGCCACACTCATCTTAATTTCAAGAGAAGTTAATACCTTCCCCTAATCACTCGGACAGATATGGAAAACTTTCCTAAAAACAAAAAGGAAACCAAATTAAATGCACTCTGAAAAGCTGCTCTGAGACTATGCCATGTGTCTATGTGATTATATCACAAATGAGAGCCTCCATCTTTATGGATATAAGCTTATTCTGGGGTTGGTTCAAGAAAGTCAATTTATATCACATTCCATTCCACCATGAATAAAAGGATTCTGCACATTTGTCTCTTAGGTGGAAATGTTCCTGTGATGAAGAGTGTCATTTATTCTTGAGGCATTATCAACACCAAAGTGGTTACGAATGACCAAAGCTTGTCCTTTTTATTCTATAATTTTGGTAGGAAAAGGGAGACATTCTGTAATTCACATGGACTCTCATTTTCATCTTAATTTCCATAATTTGGGGGTATGTTAACTACAAATACACATTCACAAAACTATAAACTGCCACGTTAAACTTACCTCAAAAACAATTTATTCATTGTGTCAATCAGTGAATAGCTATTATCTACTATATCTATTCAAGATGATGCTGGCTATTGAAAAATTCAAAGGAACTATTAGTTTGATTTTTTTTCCCCCTGAGATTTAGGTATCAACTAGAATGATTTCAGTCATTTATCAAGTGTTAAATATGCACTTTGTCATTCTGAATAACAAACGTGGTTATCTCAGTTTTCCTTTATCACAGTCTTTCTATCAGCATTGAATTATCAAAGAAATGTTAGGGGAAGAGGGTGGAAATAATATATATTCAGAATTACTTGAAGAATTAAATTCAACGCAGGTAGACATAGACACAGTCATGAATATGCTTCCCAAATGATCAAATACATATCATTTCAAGTAACCTATGTTTTTAAATAAGTTATATTTAATGTTACTTCCTTTCTGTATACAATTAGTCTCCGACAGATTTCTATAGTTTACATGAAACAATTGTAATTCAGTAATTACAGGTGTGAGGAAAAGATAATAGTCATGACCTTTATGCTCTTTTAGAAAAAAGGAATTATCTTCTTTTATGAAGATGAGGGGAAGTATATACATATAATTCATAAACATACAACTCAACAAAGTTTTAAGAAGAAACAATACTGAAATAACAACTAATTTCAAGTCAGTAGTTATCTTCATATTCAACTTCACTGCAATATTAAATTCCTTGAGCATACCCAGTTTTTACATATCATTCTAGTAGCTTTCATTTTAAAAAAGTCAACAGTGAGTTCAACAAATTGCAGCCTCATTTCCTAAAGTCTCTTACTAAAGAAGAAACATCCATATTATATAAGAATCTGCACACTCCATTCTTGAAAGTGAAAAAAATTTTAAAAGAACTAAATTCATGTCATGTTAAACTAGACAATAGTGTGATATTCAACTGCATGCCTGGAGTTTTCAGTTTGGTTAATCACAACTTTATTTTTAATAGATGGAACCAATACTAAAAGTTTTTTTTTTTTTGAGTAAAAAAATGGGGGGGGTAAATAACTCTAGAAAATAATAACTAATAGGTTGTAATCAAATTCATTGTTTACACTGTTTGCATCGTAATCCATTTTATCGGTTTGTAACATGCAGACCTGATTTCTGAAATGATCTATGTTAGGCTTCAACTACACTTTTGAGAGAATAAAAATGTATAAAGTGAAACATAATGCGTTTTTCAAACAACATGCTTCATTATAGGCACAGTCATGCTTTGGCTCAGAGCCTTGCCTTTAGCAGACCCTGGGTAAATGGATGAATGGATAAGTAAGTTACTTTAAAAACTGGTTTCTACAAAGTCCAATACTATAGGTAAGGCCATGGTCACTTCAGGGAGATTTTGAAAGATGATGAGATTAATTTGATGGGTAACAAAAAAGCTGTTTGATATGATTAGCTAGTCAAGTCAGTGGCAGATATCAACCTGTTTTTTTTCCCCAGTTACCTGTGGCTTAACACCAACTCATTCGTCACACACAGAACCCAGGAGCCCCACTCTGTACCCCTGTTTCCATTCCATTTTAGATACAAGAAGGAATGTGTTCTGAAGGTGAAAGTCTATGTTACATGGTTTCTGAGAAGCTGGAAGCAATGACCTCACACTGAGAAATGAAGTGCATTAATTATACTTGGTGAAGCAGAAATCTTAATAAAGTGTGAAAAGATGAAAGGAAAACAGATTAGTGAACTGAATCAGACCTGATTTTAGTGACTGAAATACCTCAAAATAATATTTAAGAATCATTAATGCTATTTTTACTCCTTCCAGAATGCTAATTAGTAGAAACTCAGTGATTAGTGACAGTGCTTTTTGAACACTGAAATTAGAAGAGAATATCGTCCGAGTCCCCTCTTTACTGAAGGCCAAATTAAGAAAGGAAAAAAAAAAAAGGAGAGAGCTTGCCACACAGCAGAAGCCTCCAGTGCTGAGGACCCGTGCTCTGTGCTGTCCCCAAGCCTGAGGACGTGGCCAGCTGGCGCATCCTTGACATCAGCCTTTACCACGAAGGATGATTCCAAGCCTCTCAGGAACCACTTAAGACTCTATCATTCGCAACAGACTCCAAGTCCCTTTTGGGCTTATTTTTATTTTCTGCTTTATTGTTGTAGTTTAATGAGTTTCATAAGTTTATTATGTGAAAAAGAATCTCCATTCACTTGCTAGACTTACTATATCTCAATGAATGATCCCCATCCTGGAATTCTGGGACTTCCTGAACAGGTTCCTTCAACCAGTCATTAACTTACATGCATGTTTATACTCTTCATACGGCCAGAATAAAGCTGCAGTTAGCTTTGTAATGGGGCATATCTGTCCACTTCCCAAATGCCCTATTATATATTATTCTGACTATCCTTTTCAATAGCATCTTTTCATGTATCATCTCTTTCTAGGGATATAGCAGCCAGAGTTTTAAGGTTGGAAAAGAGTCCCTTTTTGGTTCTGATTTTTGATAAGGGCTAACATTTTTGGGCCATTTTGGACCATAATTACAAAGCAACTCCTGCTAATGTCGCCATAATCCCTTTCCTGGGTCCTAACTAGTAGATCTCAAACCATCTTTTAGTATTAGACTTGGAAATGAAAACTTGAATAAGCCCTGGCTCTGGTGCTTCCTGGATATTTGATTCTGAGCAATTCTGGTAATCCCTGTTAGTCTATTGATTGATCATTAAAATAAAGATAAAAATTCTTCTCAGCATTTTCACAAGGAGGAAGGATGTTGGCTATAGATATGAAAGCATCTCTTAAAATAAAAACAGTGCTCGTGTAGATGTGGCTTGCATATCACTTATTCTCAATTTCAATAGCATCATTTATTCATTTTCTATCTGTACACAACAATTATTTTAGTGGTAGAAAATATGATAACTTTTAACCTCCCAGCAAAGAAAAGCCCAGGATATGGCTTCAATGGAGAATAGAACAAACATTTAAAGAAGAATTAATGCCATTCCTTCTCATACATTTCTTAAAAACTGAAGAGGGGTTACATATTCAAAGACATTTTATAGGTCAACATTAACCTGATTCCAAAGCCAAACACACCACAAAGAAAGAAAGAAAGAAAGAAAACTACAGGCCAATATCCTTGATGAATATATATGCAAAAATCTCAACAAAGTGCTAGAAAACCAAATTTAACAGTATGTTAAAAGGATTATATACCATAGCCATGTGGAATTTATACCTGTGATTCAAGGATAGTTCAACAAATGAAAATTAATCAATGTAATTACATTGATAGAATGAAGAATTTAAAAATCACCTTAATTGATGCCAAAAAAAAAAAAAAAAAGCGCTTTGACACAATTCAACATCTCTTGGAAATAAGCTCTCCCACCCCAGGTTCTAAACTTTTCTGATACTTACTTGCTGTGTGACCTCAGCAAGTTTCTTAGTCCTTCTAAATCTCATTTTCCTCTCCCTGTAAAATGGAAGTCATAACATTTATTTCCTAAGGTTCTTGTGAATATTTATTTGTTGATGTTATCTACATACAAGTTCCCTTCGTCTTGTACTGTCTTTCATTTTTCTATCACAAAATTGAGCCAAATTCAGTCTTGGCTTCTACTATGTTCTAGAACTGTAGGATTAAGTAATGATAATTCACCTTTTCTGTTATATTTCTGAGATAATGACTGTTTTAAAAATACTTCATTATCATCAGACAAAGTTTATTTTGATGAATATAGTGTTCACCTTCAATTGGATTTTGTGTATTTTATTTTTTAAGTTGATGATGTGTATAGGGAATATGCATGCTCTATGATACTCTGAGGACTTCATCAACAATTTCCTTGGCAAATGGAGTGGAGAATTTACTATGTTGGCCTATGAGAATGGAAAAAAGATTGAAGGGCGGTTTGAGATTTAGATAATTTTACAGCTTAAGTAAGGCATATCCTCTCTGAGCCTTAGGTTCTTCATTTTTTATAGAAGTAAACCAGACTAGATGATTCATGGAAACTTTTTTTAAAAACTCTGATTCTCAGTTCTGCATCCACAATCCAGAATTAGGAGAAGCATCCTAGCCTATATCAGGATCTTGTAGATCCCAAATGGCAAATACATGCATCTCAATATATCTTAATATGGTTCAGTCTAATATTTTAGTGTCGTGCACTTCAGTCTAGTGGTAGAAAAAGAATTAACTTAATTTTCCTATAGAAGATATCCTACAAATTATAATGGAATATTTTCTTTTTTCTTTTTTTTTACTATAAGTTTTAGGAAAAGAAAAGTACCACTTAAATTTTCCCAAATGTTCTAGTTTTTCCTGGCTATTGCTTTGATTCTGTTGCAGACAGGACCTGGAAATGATTGATTGTAGAGTGATGCAGACTTCAAGGTTTGCTAAGCAGAGCTGTGTATGCTGTGACATGCACGACAAGCACCCAGGCCAGCCTGTCCTTGCTCTGGATGATAGAGATGCCTTTCAGGTGGTAAGTGGGGCTGGGTTGAGTTGATGGTATGTTTTTCAGTTGCAAAGCAAACGGCATAATAAAATGCATTCTTTTTTTTTTTTAAAAGATTTATTTATTTATTTTATACAAGAACTGGGTACAAGCCAGATACACAGGAGGGTGAGAAGATTCACCCGAGACAAAGTGGGGAACAGAACAGGCAGACTGACGAAATACACTGCTGAGGGGAGCAGGGGGAGAGACAGGAGAGGTCTGCTGCGCCATGTGGGACCCTCGCCAGCCAGCTGGCCGGAATTGAACTGGCTCTGCAGAGGCTGTGGACAGCTTCACAGCGCGACGCTCAGTCACCTGTGCCACCAGGGGAGACCCTAAAATGCATTTTTAAAATAATTTAATTATTTTATACAAGCACTGGGTACAGTCAGAAGCGCGGGAGGGTGAGAGAATTCACCAGAGCCAGAGTGGGGAGCAGAACAGGCAGAAGGACTGAAGTACACTGTTGAGGGGAGCAGCGGGCGGCAGGAGAGGTCTGCGTGCCATGTGGGACCCTCGCCGGCGGTCGGTGATTGAACTGGCGCTGCAGAGGCTGCAGGCAGCTTCGCAACCCAGCGCTCAACCGCTATGCCACTGGGGAGGCCCCTAAATTGCATTCTTGAGGAAACTTTTCATTCTCAAAAATTTCTTCACTTGTACATGGCCCAATGTGTTAATGATCTGAAAAAAAAACAAGATCTCCCAAGTATCAGGTGATCTTGGTTATTTTGCCTTCTCCACTACACTTTCCTTAACTAAAAAAAAGCAAATGTTATTTCTAAACCTAGCTTATAATTCCGCTGTCATGAGCTATATATGTAATGATCTTGAGAAAATTTATAGAGAGAAATACATTAATATGCTTAATCATCTAATTATTTGCTTAAGAATGGTCAGGCTCAGACTCTCTCTTGGTCAATGCACAAATATTTTCTGCAACATCTGTGGTCACTTAGATTCTACATGGATATTTCCAGTGAAACATTGGTAGAAATTATTAAGATTACATTATTGAATAATTCTAATGCTAATACACCTTCCCTTATGCTGACTTGAAATCCTTGCCCTATAAATTTTTGTGCTTTGCCTCATTTTTCATCTCTGTATTAATGGAGAGCAAATCTACATTTTCATTTTCTTGATAACTATTCAAAAACATAAAGCCAAATTCATGCTTTCTTTATGTCTTCTTTTTCAAAAATGCTTTCCTCTAGGCCCTGTAAGCCATCACTGCTATCCCTTGAGAGTGGTGCTCAGAAGTAAAACTACTGTCCTGACCAAAGACTTGGTCAGTGTGGGTCAGAAAGAAAACGATATTGCCTGCTCTGGGACCAAATCCTACACTAATACAGTCTAAGATTATCTACTTGAAATTATAGTTTCTACTTATGTTAATAACAAAGTAGCTCCTATTAAATCAGCTCTTCAGTGCTGAGAATGATAAAGATTTCTCTTGTGTTAATGAGGTTACTCTCAGGGGAGAAACTAAGAATGGGGGCTTAGTGGAAACAATCCATGGAACCAATCATGTGATTGGAGGATTCAGACTTACAGAACCACAAAGTTTATAAAGAACTCATACAATTAATTAGCCAAAAATTAATATGATTAAAAAATACAAACTTAACAGATATTAGTTGAAGAAGACATACAAATGGCCAACAGGTACATAAATAGGTTCTCAAGGTCACTAATAATCAGGAAATACAAATCAAAAGCACAATGAAGTATCACTTCGCATCTATTAAGTTTGTTATTATCAAAAAGACAAGAAATAAGTGTTGGGCAGGATTTAGATTAAAGGGAATCTCTGTGCACTATTTGTGGGAATGTAAATTAGTGCAGCCAGAATGGACACCAGCAGGCAGTTTCCTCATTTAAGAAGGAATTACCACATGATCCAGCAATATCAACCCACTCTGGCTATATGTTCAAATGAAATGTAACTAGGATCTTCAAGAGACAGCTGCACTCCTAGGTTTCTTGCAGTTCTTTGCCATAGCCAATATGGGAAAACAACCTGTCGGCCAGCAGATGCATAGATAAAGAAGATAGTTTCTATATATGAAGTGGAACATTATTCAGCCATGAGAAAGAAGAAAAGCCTGTAATTTGCAACACTGTAGATGAATCTTGAGAACATTATGCTGAGTGAAATAAGTCAGACTGAAAAATAAAAATATTGTAAGATCTCCCTCATATGGGGAAACCAAAAATAATGACCTTAGAGAAGCAGAGTAGAATGAGGACTGCCAGGGGTCAGGGGTTGAGGAAAACAGAGAGGTACTGGACAAAGGCATATGTTTTCAGGCGTCCAGCATGGTGCCTATATGTTAGCAATAGCCTAGTATATACTCAAAAGACGCTAAGAGAGTAAATCTTGAATGCGCGCACCACAAAAAAAGAGTTTTGGTGGAGGGAGAATGAAGCATGTGCACATGTGGAGGTATGGAGTGGTATTCCCCAAATTACATAAACAACTGACAAATAACAAATTAAAATAAAGAAATGGTAATTATGTGACAGGATGGAAATATTGACTAATACTATTGTGGGTATCATCTAGCAATATATAGATGTATAAATCAAAACATTGTATGCCTGAAATTTACATGATGTTTTATATCAATTATACACCAATAAAACTGAAAAATCACAATGAGTTACAGACATGAAGAATGAACTGCAAATGTTCCATGGATGTGGAATATGTTTCCCAAACACACACACTTGGCTTAGCTACAGTTACTGAACTCCAGACTACAATAATCACACTGGTTAGTAACTGTCCTTGGATAATCCACTGGACCATACACTTATTCATTTATTCAGTCAACAAATATTTTTCTTTTAAATTCATTGAATTTAACTTTTCATCTTCTCAGACCTACACCTTTTCCTGGCCAGTCATGGGGTTTACTGCTTCAAATGATGTCAGTCTATTTCCTTCTCTACATCCCCTTTGACCACACAAAGTAGTGCAGAATTTTCTTCCCTTTTGTCTGTGTTACTGCAACAGCCTCCTAAATGTGTCTTTCTGGTTCCATCTTGCCTTTCTTTTCATCACTCTGCTACATTGAAGCCCAAGTGATGTTTCTAAAGTACAAGTGTGATCGTATCACTCTTCTGTCTGAATTCCTTCAAAGATTCCCCATTGCTGGTGAGATGAAAAGCCCAGGTCTCCAACATGGCCTACAAAGATTCACTTCTGCTTCAACCTTACTCTGCGCACTCCTCTTCATGCTCCAGTCTCACTGCACAATCTCCAACCCCTCAATTTCTCCAAACCTCCCTGTTTTCTCTATTTCTCTGATCTCCAAAAAGGAGAGCAATAAAAACTACTCTCAATGTACACACACACACACACACACACACGCACACACACACAGGAGAAAGCATGGCCAAAGTGAGAGATAGTCTCGTTTAGTTCAAATATGAAATCATATATTGAGTAAATTACTTTTATTCAACTATGTTATGTTTCAGAAGCTTGGTCTAGAGGGGGGTGTGGGCATTTCTGTGAGATGTGAGATGGCCTCCCCTAGGCACCAGGCTGACTATGCTTCCTTCAACAGGGACAATGTGAACCAACAGTAAGAACAATGAGGAACGTAAGCAATTCTAGAATGCCAACTGGAGGAATATCTGACAGAGAGGAAGAATATATATGACCTTAATCTTGACCTTGATGGCCACAGTTGTTTATTACAGTGACAAATCTGGAGAGAGAGGGGTCACAATTGAGGATGGTCAGCATGGGTGCTTCTATGTTCATTATAGGGTGTGTGTATCTAGCAGCAGGGGGTGGGTAGAGGAGGGGGCTACTGGACATCTTATGTAGGACATAGTCAAGGCAAATGAAAGAAAATAATCAGATGATGAGAAGTATGGATGCAGAAGGAAAGGTTTTATTTTTCCCTCCAAGCAAGCATGGTAAACCCATAGTTACACAGTATGTAACTGCCAAAATACAAAAGGATAAAAAGAAAAGGGCAAAGTATTTTTTTTTTTGTTTTAAGCCAGATATCTCATGATAAGATATTTGGAAAACAGTAAGCAATGGACAATTGCAGTGACAACAGAGGCATCGGAATTGAACCAAGAAAGAAATTGTTGGTGACTCAAATATACTGGAAGGGAACATATTACACTTGGAATGGCCTGTCAGTACATATTTATGATACGTTCAGAAGGGAGTAAATGTCAAGACTATACCTACTGTCTTTGGCTATAATCTATTTTATGCTTATTACAAATAATTGGGAATGCAAACCTCTTATTACAAAACCTAGTTTTTGAAAAGATGATCTGAGATAGCAGTGTGGCTGACGATGTTGCATGGATCAAGGAAAATGAATGAAAATAAAGACTTCAAATTAGTTGCTTTCTATTTGAAATGACTGCCAGTGTTCCATTGGATAGGAATCTCCTGCATTTAATCTTCTATTATTATGAAAATTAAAATTGAACAATTTCCTTTTCTTCTGCAGTAGATACTCTTTTGCTCTTTTGTCCTTTTGTTTCAAATGATATATTTAAGCTTACCTTGGTCATTTCCACAGGAAAAAAAAATCTTTCTTAAAACAACTGGGACTAGGAGGCCTCCCTGGTGGTGAAGGGGTTAAGATGCAACCTATGAAGCAATCTGCAGCCACTGCAACACGAGTTTGATTCCCAACCAGGGAGATACCCACATGTTGTAGCAGACCTCTCCTGACTCACCTGCTGCTCTCCTCAGCAGTGTATTTCAGTCAGTCTGACTGTTCTGCTCCCCACTCTTTCTCTGGTGAATCCTCTCACCTCCCCACCATGCACCTCTGGCCTGTACCCCAGTTCTTGTATGCATAAATAAATAAATCTTTAAAATAAAAAAAGAAAAAACCAGCTAGGACTAAATGAGTACCCAATGGATTAATTATGCTCACATTAAGTACCCTCACATTTTAAACCAAGGCAGCTCCTAATGACACAGACACATTTACAAAATGATCTTTTGGCAGGCCACTGTTGTAGTTTCTTTCTAAATTAACTCATGTAATTTAACTATTTTCTCTTTAAGTGAACACAAATAATGGATGGGTATTTAGCATACACAAAGGTATTTAGCACAAATGATAACATGCCAGTGGAAACAATTACTACTATTAACAGTTTTTCCAATTAGAATTTTATATACTTTACTAAAACCATTTTAAAATGTTTACACATTTATTAATTTACTTTGTAGATCCATCACTTTTGGTATATATCTACTTAAAAATCACAGTGCTAAATATATTTTGATTATGATAGGCACTATGCTTCTATGATTTTTTCGGAAGGATATTAAAGGAGGTGTAGGGACAGGAATGGACACAGTGCAGGTTTTCTGATCCAGCAGACTGGGTAAAGAAGGAGTCCTAGAGAGTCCTCAGTGGCTTTGGCAGGCTTTTGTTGGGATTTACCAGGCACGTGGCAGGCAGGGGTGCTGGGGAGACGGGAGGCTGGCAGGCCTCCCAGCCCCCAGCAAGTTTCACTCTTTCTGGGCTCTCAGGCGTTCTTTCTGCTTCTCTGCTCTCCTGCTTCTCTGCTTCTGCTGGTGTCCCCGTGACGTCACCCTTAAAAGCCCAGTCTTAGCCCAGGTGAATCCCATCTACACATGCCCACACCCTACTCCAGGTGCCCGCCATCAGGCATGCATTCAGGACCGCAGGGTTCCGTCATCTATCCTAATGGCAGGAGGGCAGAAAAGCCTGATACTTTTTACCTTACCCTACAGGAGGATACAATTACTTATAAATTTCCGAAAAATAGGCCTCTAAAAAATTAATTTTATAAACTACATATTTTTGGTGTGTGAATGTAGACAAAATACTTAACTATACATTGAAATCTGTCCATTTGATAGAAATGTCAACAATTTCATAAATCATAAATTTATAAGCAATTCAAAAGTTATTCTATTCATACAGAAAGTATTGCAGGGGGAAAAATGAAAGATATTCTGTCATTTTCTTGGGGAAAAGGATTTTATTGAATCGGAAATGATACTGTGTAGGGGAAGTGATTATCAGGCTTTTCTGCCCTCCCGCCATTAGCGTTGGTTGTGGATCCCTGAGGGCCTACACGCATGTCTGATGGTGGACACCTGCAGTGTGGTGTGGGCATGCATAGCTGGGCACACCTTGGCTGAGACTGGGCTTTTAAGGACGGCATCAGAGGGAACAGAACAAGTAGAACTAAAACAGAGAATGAAAGAGAAGCAGAAGAGAGAGAACGAGAGAACGCCAGAGAGCCCAGAAAGAGTGAAGACTTGCCAAGGGCTGGGACTCCTGCCTGCCCTGTACCTGGTTCCTGCACTACATGTAAAAGCTCAAATAAAAGCCTGAAAATGCTGCCAAGGGCTTCAGGACTATCTCCTTTACCTGTCTGCTATGATCACAGAAAACCTGCTCTGTTCCTTCCTGGCACTACATACCGGTAAGGCATTGTTTGATTATTCAGACTGATTATTTAAAAATAATTTCCCCGGGGCCTCCCTTGGTGGCGCAGCGGTTGAGCGCTGGGTTGCGAAGCTGCCCGCAGCCTCTGCAGTGCTAGTTCAATCCCCGGTTGCTGGCCAGGGTCCCACATGGCGCGTAGACCTCTCCTGCCACACCCGCTGCTCCCCTCAGCAGTGTATTTTGTTGTAAAGCCAGGAACTGGGCACAGTGCAGGTTTTCTGATCCCATGCAGACCGGGTAAAGGAGGAGTCAGAGTCCTCAGTGGTTTTGCAGGTCCTTTATTGGGGTTCACCAGGCATATGGCAGGCAGGGGTGCTGGCTGGGGGCCTGCCAGCCTCCCAGCCCCCAGCAAGTCTTCACTCTATCTGGGCTCTCTAGTGTTCGTTCTGCTGCTTCTCGGCTTCTCTTTCGGCTTCTGCTTCGGCTTCTACTGCTGCTGCTGCTGCTGCTGCTGGCGTCCCCGTGACGCCGCCCTTAAAAGCACAATCTTAGCTCAGCTGAATCCCATCTACCTATGCCCACACCCTATTCCAGGTGCCCGCCATCAGGCATGCATTCAGGACAAGGATCCATCATCTATCCTGATGGCGGAAGGGCAGAAAAGCCTGACATTTTCTTTACCCTACATTTGTTAAGTCTGCCTGTTCTGTTCCCCGCTCTGGCTCTGGTGAATTCTCTCACCCTTCCGCGCTTCTGACTGTACCCAGTGCTTGTATGAATAAATAAATCTTAAAAAAAAAAAATTTCCCCTACATTTGTAGGGACTTTACACCATTCCCTACGTTTTCCTTCTATATTTCTGTATTACCAGAGAGCTGGCAATACTTCATTTGATAACTGTATAAAAACATAAATGGACATAAAACAGTTTAACCAGTAATTTTCAAATTATTATGTTATGAATAATAGGTGGAAATAAAAGAGCATAAATGACTCAAAAGCAAGGTGAATGAGGGCAACTTGCATTACCCAAGCCACACAAAAATGGAGTTGGGGGGGATGGGAGTGTTTACTGCAGTAGTCGTTCAAATGAGAGGCACTCAGAATGATAAAATGCTGGTATTAAATATACTTGTGATATTTCTGGTTACATTAAAAACATTATTTTTTTAAATTTAAAGCTAAAATGCATACATTATATATTCATAAAATGCTTGTGCTTTGGTTAAAACATCCTGAAATTTATTTTAATTTTCACGATGATTTTTGTTTTCATTTTTGGATTGAGGGTGAGTCCAAGCATGTCTTGAAATATAATGGCTTTTAAGTTTGGGAATATTCAGATGCATGCTGATAATCTTCCTGTTCCCCCACTCAACACCTGGTTTATCACACACGCACAGAACGAGGAAAGAAAGCAGCTGAAAGAGATTCTGCAGAGCAAGAGAGGGACGTAATAGGAGAGGCCGTTCAGATCTACCTCGCAGCGCTGGCCGGCAAAGGCCACGTCACAGGGGCACTGGCCACGTCAGAGGCACTAGAATTTGTTGAGCAAGTCCTGGCATGGGTCTCTGTTGAGGCATGAATCAGGCATGCGCTCATCAATGTCCTTTTCACACCTTAAAAATAAACACAAACAGCAGGACCCCCGGTCCTGGCCGAATAAACTGGCTGTGAAATGGGGAAAGATAAAAAATTGCCTTATCTAAAACAGTGGAGTTTAATTTGCTAATTGACGCACATTTTATATACCCGTGATAATGCGGGGCATAGTCCTTTAAATTCCTTTAATGTATTTAGGGTTTAATGGAGATAGTTTGTGCACATGCACATGTGTGTATGCTCACGCCTAGTTAGAAATGAAAAGACGGGTGCAGATATTCAGATACCAGGAGAAAGCTAGGCAGGAGTCAGTCAGTCTCCCTGCAGAATACGAGTGTCCTCACCACCTTATAAAAGCCCAGTCTATTGGGGCACGTGGGAACCATGAGATGGAAGCTGTATTTTGCCAACCTGGAGTGCACAGAGGAGACTTATACTCCAGCAGCCAGGACTCGAATTTGATTCTGATGCATCAGTGCCATTAGATGAAGGGCAAGTCCCTAGATTTTTCCTTTTTAAAAAAAAATTCTGGGAGGTTTTCAATAATTTTCCTTTGGAATTCAATTTTTTAATTCAAAGCAAAAGTAGAAAATTAGGTTTCACTTGCTAATAAATACTGTTTTGTAGCAAAGTGCAATTTTTGGATATTCAGCTAGAATGACTACAAAAGCTAAATGTTCCAAAACAAGTGATACCAATTCTAAAGGAAATTGAATTTTTCCATGTCCCTGGGACATTGTTATTTTTCACTACCAACTTTTTTTTTTTTAAGTTTATTTTTTTTGGTTTCTTTGTTTTTCAGTTTACTTTTTTTTTTAAAGATTTATTTATTTATTTATTTATTTAAGCAGTGGGTACAGTCAGAAGCGCGGGAGGGTGAGAGAATTCACCAGAGCCAGAGCGGGGAGCAGAACAGGCAGAAGGACCAAAGTACACTGCTGAGGGGAGCAGCGGGTGGCAGGAGAGGTCTGCGCGCCATGTGGGACCCTCCTCTGGTGGCCGGGGAGCAGCCGGGGATCGACCCGGCGCTGCAGAGGCCACGGGCAGCTTCCCAACCCAGCGCTCAACCGCTGCGCCACCGGGGAGGCCCACTACCAACTTGTTTTTTCTGTAAACTTATTGATTAATTCACCAATCATTCATTCAGTTAGTAACTCAGAAGCTATTAGCACTCACCATGTGCCACTCTGTTAGACCTTAGGGATAGGGTAGCGACTAAGGCATCTTTTACTTTGGAAAATTCATATAAAGTCTTAGCTTCAAAATCTCAACACAGCAGCTTACAATGTAGAAGTTTGCTGTAAATAATTTTTAATTCTGCGCCTTCCAAAAGGTCAAACTTCTATGCACAGCATAAACTTGGCTCAGAATGAGAGGACAGGACTGTAGGTGGGGCAGGTCCAACCCAAGGTAAAGAGGAAAAACAGATTTCCATCCAAAAAAACCCAGCTCCTTATCCTGTTGGATACCAAGCATAGCTAAGACATTTTGTTTTCCTTTTTTGGCGTAGGCTTCTGGACTGGAAGGAGAACTTCTCTGATTAAATGTGAGCAACACTTGACAACTCAGGGGAGCCTGCCAAGCACTCTGTCCTGGGTGGGCCGGAGTGTTCACACCATCCATCATGTACAATCTGCCAGGATGACACTGTGGAGATGTAGCCAGACAGGAGAGAAGGCCATTTATCAGAGGACAGCTTTTCAATATCTCAGGATGTTGACAGAAGCCTCAAGCCCCCAGGTTTTAGGAGATTGCCCAGCATTTCCTAGTTGTCTTCTAGCTACTCATTCTCCATGTCTTCTCTATTTCTCTTTTGAACTAAGTAGGACATACTACATACACATTCATTTTAAATATTATTGGAGCTTTCATTAGAGGTCAGTTAATAGATAGAAAGTCAAAGTAAATAAATCCATTAGCACCCAGTGAATTCACCAAAAATAGTTAATGGCTTTGAAAGTACAGAATCCACTGAACACATATTCACTATTTTAGAACTCCATTTGCAGCAGATAAGATTTTACTGATGAAAAGACTTTTGAGAGAAGCGGAAAACCTTTGAGCTTCCTTTCTTACCATATTTCAAATTCATACTTTGAATTTAAGTGCCAGATATGTGGTTTTACTTTTTTTAAATAAATATTGGAGGAGAGGGGAATGTTTGTTGGAAATACAGATAATCTGTGAATAGCAGGGAAAAATAATCCAAGGCTTATATACTCATCACTAAGCATTTATGTGCCACTAAGGTAGCATTAAGTGTTAAACTGGCATTGAAGCAGGGAAAATGACCAACACTTACATATAATTAAAGAGTTGTTCAAAATTTAGGAGGAAATATTTGTAGTGTTTTGGTAGTATGTGGAATTGGAGGTCAAGTACTTAGCCTGGGTTAATAATATATTGCATGATAAAAATTGGTGTAATGGAAAGCAGAATATGAGTCATAGTTCTATCCTTCCACACATGCATAGGCATGAACCACCTGTACCACTTAAAGCCAACCACAGAAAGCAGGCTGTTAAAGCAAGGACTAGACTTGTCATTGAATGTTGGAAGGGGAAGATGCAGATTCCTTGCTGTTTTATAAAAATGGCAAAAGAGCTATATCACAGACACCAAATGAGTTAGATGAAAAGAGAAAGTTCAAATTAACCCAAATGGTAATTCTCATGGAGCACAAATACAGCATTATTTTATTAATTACCATTTTGGGGGAAATTATTTCAGCCCAAATCTCTTTATCAACTGTGTTTGACTTTGTTGCTCAATATAGAAATTTGTTCAGTGATTAAAATATCTGACCCCGGACAGCATAGGAAACAGCAGAGCACTTTTTCCATTTTCTTTTAATTTTTGCAAACAAAGATTTTTGCATACACTTATGCCAGCATATCTAAATAGATGAGCAGAGGCAAGCTTTGAAGGCAGCTACCCCTGAAGCATGTATCTGGATAGGCAGCTGACCTGTCACTGAACCTCTCAGCCTCTGTTTACACAAATGCAAAATGGAAACAATAACATTTAAAGATAATATTTATAAGGTACAAGAGACTGCTCAACAAGTGGCTAACTTTTATCTGTTTATATAGCATCTGTATCATTTCACAACTTACCGGGGACCTTGAACCCTTTGAGAGTCTGGTAGAAGTTATGGAGCATGCACTCTTTCTGCTGTTGAACTCAACTTCAGTGAGCCAAGTGCATACCCAAATCTGCCATTGGCCAACTGCATATCAATAACCCTTGCATTAGGTGAAGATGGGCTTCTCTGAAGACAGGTAGAATCATATGGGTAAGGTATATATGCTTTTAAGATTCTAGATAATTCTAGGAGGCGACCTTTTTGGTATATTTTATTCTATTTTAACAGCAACCATATTCATGTCATATATTAGTATAGGTGGGAAAGAAAGAATTTATAAGAAAGAAAAGTATCACTCTATACATTTTTTGCAAATATATATTTCCCTTCTTGAAGTCTTGGCTAATAAAGTGGTCTTTATCTTGACCTAAGCTGTAATTTTACTTCTTTTTTTATGGTTTGGCTGTCTGAACCTATATTTCAGCATAAGTTTTTCCTATGGGAACTGAGATGAAAAATTAAAAGAGAAATAAACTTTGAATAATCCCACTATTCTTCAGCCTAGAATGCTCTTCTGTAAAGTTTGAGTGAGACTCACCAGTGAAACCTGGCCAGCATGCACATGTCAATTCACCCGGAACGCCATGCAGTTGCCACCACTGTAGCAAGTAAGATTCGTCTTCTCATTCCCACAGACCACTGAGGGTAATCTGGAGTGTCTAGAGAGATAAACTAACAGCTGTTAATCTTGTTCGTTTCATTCAAGAAAACTCTTTGGAAAAGTTCATGTATATGGCCCATGCCAAACTCATCGAGTACTTGGGCTAGCTGAACTTTAAGTGTTTAATTGTACTACATAATACAAGAATCACTTTTCAGGAAAGCTCCTGCTGGTGGGCACTGGGCATGGCTATCTTCCATTTCTACAGTTTTCGTTTGTGAGATAAAATCTATGCCATGGGGTGGCAATAAATTGAGAGTTAAAAGAAACTTGAAACAGCTAGATTTGCAGCTACTTTGCTAATAAATTAACACAGGTCCTAAGAAAATTGCATCTCTATAAAGGCCAGGAAAGCAAGGACAGCATTCTGGTACCTGCACACGCCTGTGATTTCTCTGTTGGCGTTTAGAGCTGAATTCCGGTTGCCCTGCCAACACTTGCTGCTCCATACCTAATAATTCATAGCTTTAGCAGAATTCGGGCCAAACTCTGTCTAGGAGGTTAGTATGTAGCGCTTAGAGTAACTGCACATGAACTCAGAGAGTGGCTTTTTGTCAAACAACAACACTCTATAGATTTAGAAATCTTTATAAAAGGGAGAACAAAGTTCTAGAATAAGTATAACATTATTGCAAGAAAAATCCATTTTTTTTCTCATAACATTAATTTTTCATTGAGGTAACAGTGGCATATGACACTATAAGTTTTAGAAGCGTAGGTTCATACTTCTTTAGATGTATGTTACCACACCGCACCCTTCCCAGGATACCCCAAACCTCCACTATAATTCCAGTGGTTTTTAGGAACTGATATAAGGACGTTGTTGAGGTATTTTGATCCGCTGTGTGAACGTAGTATTTGATAAATACTTAATATTCAGGAGTATAGCTTTATTTAAGTTGAATTTTCTCCTGTTGTGCATACTGCAACTAACATAGGGACCTAGTCTATTTTTTGTCCTGTCCCATAAGAGTGAATCAATTAGACTTTAAATAGAAATATCATACGAACTTTCAAAAGAGCCAAAAATGTCAAAGAGCTTTGAAAGAGGTCAATTAACAATGCAAATAAGAAGCTTTTTATACACTTTACATTTAAACAAATTTTGAATCTCATTAGAAGGTATTTTTGAGAACTTAAATCTTTGAGAACTTGACTTTGATGAATTAGGAGAAAATGTAGTGGAGAAATTACTGGTACATACATGTTTATTTTACTTATCCATTACTGTGGCAGTATTGTTAATTTTGATCCTCAATGTCTTTGGTTTTTAAACAGGCAAGTTAGGTGATGACAGATGAACCAGTTAACTCTTGAGAAGTAACATCTTACTGAAATGTCAAGACTTAGCACCCAACACTGTGTCCTGCCTTCTCCGCCTCTGAACAGCAGTATATGTTATGGAGATAAACGCATCTTTTTACAGGTAAGGTTCCATGTTATTTCTGCTAGGAGATGCATCCAATTAAAGTACCACCTCTGAATTAGTGTATGTCTGCAGGCTGCCAACCCACTCCAGGTGTTCTTGCCAAAACTCTAGAATGTATTGCTTGTTAATAATAACTCTCTCACCACCCTGTAATAATTTAATTGTTTAGTGAGTTTAAAATTTGTATGAGTTAAAAAACAATAATAGATTTATTTATGTGGAAACAGTGAAGCAATGTGACTTAGGAGTGAAATAATCACTTTTACTTCTGCTTACATAAATGATAATGGAGTTTAGAACTAACATTAGAACTAAAGTACTGCTTTTGTACTTTTAGAAAAAATAGTGAAATACAATGGCAAAAGATCATTGAGTGTTCTTTCAATGGCATGCTGGATGTTAGATCAAGGACCTTTTAGGATTATCTGAGTCTATAGTGTATGTATCATAGATTTTGTTTATTAAGCTACTTTTCAACTCAGTAAATTGAAGAAAATGACTTTAATACATACAGTTTTTTGCTTATTGAAATGCAAATGAATTTGTAGTGATAAAATTGCCACATTGTAGAAATGAATTCTAATATTAATATGGCAATTTCAAATACTAAGTTTGTCAGAAGGTATAAACTTCCAGTTATAAAATGTCAGTCATGAGGATGTAAGGTATGGCACAGTGATAAGTTAGTGATACTACATTTCCTACTTGAAAACTGCTAACAGATCAGATCTTAAAAATTCTCATTATAGGAAAATATTTTGTAACTATGTGTGGTGGTAGATGTTAACCATTAAATCATTTGGTGGTGATCATTTTGCATTATATACAAATGTTGAATCATTATGTACACCTGAAACCAATATAATGTTATGTGTCAATTAAACCTCAATAAAAAATATTCAAATTTTGTTGCCCTATAAGCTGTTAAATGGTTTTGCATTTATTAGTAAATTCACTTCCTTATCACTATTTATATAAGTATATTTACATATATTATGAAAATAAATAATTATAATATATAAGTATATATAATTAGATTATCCTCTGAACTGGTTTTTATCTTACAGATTCCTCATTAGTTAATAAGTTAAGTAAATTCATCAAAACATTTTCACCTCTATTTGAGGTGATTTCACCTGTTTGAAATTATGCTTTAACACAGTCTTTTAGGATTTTCCAAGCTTTACCAGCCTGAAATAACCCAGAACACTGTCACAGGGGTGGGGGCCAAGCTTCTCCAGCAATACTACAATTAGGCTTTTGTACTGATGGCAAATGCATTTGCTTTTTGAAGCTTTAAGGTTTTCAGACTCTAGGGCTACAGTTCATGAGACATAGTCTAATAAAGATGACTGAAAGAAAAAAAAAAAACACTTTCCTTAAAGTCTGGTCAAAACACTACCACTTTACTTCTAGAACATCTCAGCAAGTGAGGTCCTGTATTTACATACATGACCGAACTGTCAGGGAAGTGGCCACAGTCATTCCTGTCTAGCATAAACTATATGTGCACACAGAGCAGAGAGCACTCCAATGTGACAAGGGAAATGTGGAGCAGAGCTTCAAAGACCCAGCTGTATGTGCACTTGGCTCACCTGCAAAATTTTCCTGTGAAGTTTCCAAAACAGAGGCAAGAATAGCCATTGGTGTCACTGATGCAGATGGCCCCAATGGCATACTGGTGACTCTGGAAATTGTCTAGATCCACTTCACAGTTCACACCAGTGTATTCAGTCTCACACCTGCAGTGATAGGCTGCGACTCCACTGGAGCAGTTGCCATGGACACAGTGGTTTGATAAGCATTCATCAATGTTGAGCTCACAGTGTCTCCCCAACCATCTCCAGGGACAGGAGCAGTGATAAGAGCTATAGAGGTCTTCACAGTTTCCTCCATGCAAATGGGCTAGAGTTACAGGCATTTAGCTGCAAACAGCCAGTGATGACTGAATTTTTAGAGATTTTGAGAAACTGCTCTTTCTGTGGTTTATTAGTGAAGCCACAAGCATTTTCAAAGTAAGAGAGATAAATGCCATTGATTTCTATGGTGCTTAGACACCCTTGTGGGCCCTGTATATTATCAATAGCTTGGCCCCCTACATAAATGTCTGTATAATTCTTCAAAATGTTGAGGCTTCCAGTAGCAACTGCACTGGTCACAAGGGGTGTTTGGTTGTTCATTTCCATTTGCCACCTGGATGCCTGGGCCAAGGGGCATGTCATGGAAAAGGTCACTTGGTGCCATATGCTGTCATTCACTGACTGCAAACTCGTCAGACTCAGCATATAAAAACTGTTGCCACTTTGCAACTGAAATAGTAATCTGGAATTTTGAATGCTAATATTAAGAAACTCAGGTTCTTTGTCTGTATGCAATATTATCACATTTACTTCCCTTGTTCTGAAACCAAATGTGATATTGGTCAGATCTCTAGTAATATTTCCATTGCTCCTGAATAGTATTTCACTGCCTTGTGCATTAAGAACAGCATTTGTAATACCTAAAGACAGAAAGAAATATCAGCAACTCAGTTAAATCTGTAATGCTTGCTTAATTATCTTTATCAGTATTAATGACCATCAGTTACTGCCATCATGCACATTGTTTGATACATGCTAGGCACTGTGCTAGTTACTTTTTTTTTTTTTTTAAGATTTATTTATACAAGAACTGAGGTATAGGTCATAGGTGCAGGAGGGTGAGAGGATTCACCAGAGACAGAGTGGAGAGCAGAACAGGCAGATGGACTGAAAACACTGCTGAGGGGAGCAGTGGGCGAGACAGGAGAGGTCTGCTGCACCGTGTGGGTATCTCCCTGGCTGGCTAGGTTACTTTTATATTATTTCTGCTAGAGAACTCTTGATTATAGGTTTATTGTTATTCATTTTCATCCCATTTTATAGAAGAAGAAATTGAGACTCAAGTAAGTTAAATAATACTCTCATGATCATGTGGCTAATAAATAATAAAGCCAGACTGCCAAAGCTGGGTGGTCTGATCTCAAAACCTAAGCCAGACATTTACCTTCTATATGTGCTGCCGAAGAGAGTACCAGATATTTACCTTCTAATGAAATTCTAGAACACACCAATTTTATTTTTTGCTCCAAAAAAATAAAACATTGATAATGCATTTTATACATAAATAAGCTGAGCACAAAGAAATTACAAATAAAGCTGTGATGACACAGTATATTGGTAAATGAAGTCTGGCTTCTGATGGTTGGTCTGAATAGCATCCCAAATGACTGATATAACTACCTGGCAAGCTCCTATTGTGCCAATCTATCAACTGCAAGCTTAAAGCCAAGCTGCTTCATGTGGTTGAGCAAAATCAAGCAAGTCAGTTACTCAACTTAATGCCATTTCAGATGTGAACATAGCACTTTAGGGAAATCTTAATGCATTTTTTCTATTAAAGTGTTTTCCCAATTCCATAAAATCATTAGTTCATAGCTTGCTCTGTATCTTAAAACATCTAAACTATCTCAACTCATGATATCCTCTGATACATTAAGAAAACAGGAAAAATAAGACTTGCTCAGTTTTCCACCTAATCTGTAAGCCCAGCAATATCTGGATTCACTCCACGTTCTGTTCTGTATAATGGGCACACTGTCCTTGTTCCCTTTTCAGAAAACTCTTCCAGCCATGTGCCAGGTCCCGTTCATTTTCAGCTTTTTCGGACATTGTTTCCACCTGCCTTATCTTTTCCTCCCTATTTTGTTGTTTCCTAGTTATAATATGTTATAACTGTCCCAATATTAAAAAATAAAAATGCACACAAAACTCAGACGCACTACCCTGACCTTCACCCACCCACTGCTTTCTTATTTCTCTATTCCCTTTCCCCAGAACAGTTCTCTTAAATAGTTTTATATTCTCATTGTTCCCATGTTGTCATCATCTCTTTTGTTTTTGATACATGTTGTTCAATCTTTTGTTCCATGCATTTCGCTGGAACCAATCTCGTAAAGGTCACAATGACCTCTATGTTACCTAGGGGTCAATTTTCTAGTCTCACTTCATTCCACCTGTAGGCCTTAAAACACTGTCTCTTCCTCAGACTATTCTAATTACTTCTCAGTGTCCTTGCCTCTATTGTTCTGAAAAAACAACTTAAACACAATTTCTTAGCTCAAGACCTCCACCATTCAACATCACATCTATGAAAAGAAATCCTAAATCCTAAACATGATTTAATTATGTGCTCTAGACATTTCCTGTCATTCTCTTCTTCCACATTCACATAATACAGCCACAAAAATTTCTTGCCATTCCTTGAAGACTGCAAGTTTGATCCCAAATCATGTCTTTTACACTAGCTTATTGTTCTTTCCCCAGAGCTCCCCACAGCTAACTGTTCTTCAGCATTAAAATGTGTTCCAGTATCACCTCCTCCAAAAAGCTACCCCTGACTATCCATCATTCCCTTCCTGCATCCACTCTCTGTTCCATTACTCTGCTTTATTTTCATAGCACCTATTATCATTTTATTTTCACAGCACCTATAATCATTTGAAATGTTATTGCTCATTTGCCTATCTGTTCTTTGTCTTCCTCACTGAAACATGAGCTTTATGAGATCAGGGACCATGAATAATCTTTAAAAATAACTCCTTCATCCTTAATTCTAGAAGGTGAGATGAGTAGAAACCACAGGAGAAAATTCAAGTGTATAATTCAAGTGTATAATTCAAATGTATTATTTAAGAGTATTATTAGACTGGATTAAAATTTTTCTTGCTTTTAATGTTTTTGACTATTAAGGCTTTTCCCACCAAACTTGGGTTTGGGATAAGGGAGAAAAAGATCAACAAGTACTTCTTCACATGTTTTAAAATGCATGTTAAAGGCCCAATCCCATTAGCTCTGTGACTCCTAATGGAAGAACACTGTTCGTACTGCCCTATGTAATTCATTTTACTAACATGCCTCAACACATCTGAAGTTACTTCTTGTGATCTGGGTAAAGACCGTGGTACACATAATAATATTTATTATAAAGTTCCCTTTTCTTCAGGGAACTTTATCATGATGAACACACCTGGGCTAACATGGGCTGTAAATTTTGAAGTCTTGGTTTTCCTCTAGGATGTGGTGATAAAGGTGATTCCAGTGCTAATGGGAAACTCAGGCAAATGAGAGAGCTACAGGTTCTAGGGTGTGTTATTCTCTCAGAACCCAGTCTTCTCACTATATCTTACTTGGAAAAAAATTACAATAAGGTCATGAGCTCACACAGAATCAAAATTAAAGGCACGAAAGTGAATTGTAGGCTCCATTGCTGTCAATTAGGCAAAATTCACTCCTCCTATAGATTTACATTTACATTTTCTTTTCTCCCTTCATTAAGATAAGTCTTTTTGGGAGGTCAGAGGCAAACTGTCTTTTTCTGCAAAGGCAGTGCAGATCGGCGCAGATTCGCTTCCCTTCTCTCTGAGGCAGGGTCCAAATCCTGCCCTGTTTTCTGTGTAATTGGGGAGCACATGCATCAGGGGGTTCTTGGGCTGCCACTGTTTTAAGAAATCCTATTCTGTTTTCTTTTCTTTGAAAGTGTCCAAAATGATATACACCCTTTTGTAGAAAATGACTTGGGACTATCAACTTTAGTATTTCTATCAAAAGATTAAAACTAAAATGAGTATTTAGAAAATTATTTTAAATAAAGGTTGCATTTAAGACTGTTGCTTGTGTGCTACTGTGACTATGTTGGGGGATAGGGATCAAGGGCAGGCATCCTATACTTCTAAACTACTAACAACCTTTTTTTAAAAGATTTATTTATTTTTATACAAGCTGGGGTACAGGCCAGAGGTGAGGGAGGGTGAGAGGATTCACCAGAGACAGAGCGGGGAGTGGAACAGGCAGACGACAGAAATACACTGCTGAGGGGAGCAGTGGGCGCGACAGAAGAGGTTTGCTGCACCATGTGGGATTCTCTCCCACCCAGCGGCTGCTGACAGCTTCACAGCGCTGCATTCAACCCGCTGCACCAAACTACTAACAACTGTGTAAACCAATGGTATATCAATGGTACAAAAAATTGAAACAAACAGACAAAAGATTCTGTGTATATGAAAAACCAGATAACATTCTTTATGCAGACTCATCATGCTTTATGTAAGTGGGTAGTATAAAGTTCTTAAATAAGAACATAACAGTATATGTATTCTTCTAGAAAATTTCCCCAAATGTGTGTATGTGTGTAGTGCAACACATTCATATATCCTTTTAATATATGTTTTAAAAACAGAAACTTAGAAGTAAATGTATTCTCCTTTTCCCAGTTACTTTGGGACTGAGCCTGAACCAGAAGTTGGCAATACAGTCCTGATGTCAGTTTATCCTCTATGCCAGGTCATTATTTTAGTGTAATGTTTTCTAAGGTATTTTATGGTTTAATGTAAGCAGACATTGTACTTAAAGTCTAGGGCAGTTAAGTGAAAATACTGAGTTAACCTGAAGAAAAATAATGTTATTTTAATTACTTAACAAATATATGTGGCATAGTTCTAAGTGCCAAGACTCATGCAAGAAACCAAATGGGAAATTTTCTTCCCATAAAACTCATATTCAAGTGAGAAAGAGAGAATGAACAAGTAAACACATACACACAATAAAACATCAAGGGATGGCAAGAGTTAGGAAGTAAAAATAAAATCAGGAAAGAGGACACTTTGGGAGGAAGCTGGATGAAGTGACAAAGGCAACCTGGGAGCTCTGGGTTGAGAGGCTCAAGATGTAGCAGGTGGTGGTGTGTGTGGGAACCTACTGGAAGGGAGTAAAAGGAAGAACAGCATAAGGACAAACCTTCAGAGGGTTTCTCCCACTGTAAAAGGAAGTAGAAAAATTGGATGAGGGCCTCCCTGGTGGTGCAGGTGGTTGAGCGCCGCACTGTGAAGCTGTCTGCAGCCTCTGCAGTGCAGGTTCGATCTAGGCTGGCCTGCGAGAATCCCACGTGGAGCAGCAGACCTCTCTTGTCTTGCCCGCTGCTCCCCTCAGCAGTGTATTTCGTCAGTCTGCCTGTTCTGTACCACGCTCTATCTCTGGTGAATCCTCTCACCCTCCCATGCATCTGGCCTGTACCCCAGTTTTGGTATAAATAAATAAATCTTTAAAAAAAAAAAAGAAAAGAAATAGGATGATAGTGGGGATGGGGAGGAGGATCAAGGGAAATTGTGATGAGGAGATATGATAGGATGTTGACAAGCTGATGGAAACATTGATAATGCTGGAGAATGAGAGAAAAAAAATAGAGGCAAATACTTTGAATAAGGGGAAGAGATTGAATTCAGGGTAAACCTAGAGGGCTGGGTACAGACGGGACTGCATGATTTAAAGTAGGAAAGAAGACATTATAAACATTAGTGTGGTTAGTATTTAGGTATGTCAAAATTCTGAGGACAGTACTCAAATTGCTAACATTTGGGAAACTGTTCTGTGACACAGAAAATGAGCAGAAAAATCGGACTGAGGTGAATATTGACAGAAAACATTACTTGAGAGTCTAATGTGTTTGGCTCTTAGGATAATCATCATGCACATCTACCTGTAAGGTAGACATTTTATTCCTAATTTCCAAAGGAAGCCTCATATTATGGAGATTGTGTCAATTGCCTGAAGCAACATAGCTAATAAATGGCAGTGTACTAGCACATTTCCTCTGAATTCCCAATAAGAAGGAAAGAAAATCAAATGGTACCTGCTTCTTCAGAATTTACATTTAAATGATCAAGGATTTATGTTTGGTGTTGCTATGAACTCCATCTCCCATCCAGAATCCCAGGGGTAGAAGGAAGCATGAGGTTCATTAGATCTGGTTTTTTAGACAACTCAGATTAGGTTTGTGATATGATGTATGTGAGGGGAAACAACCACAAATTTCTTTGAGTATTCTGGGTTTTTTGACTTTTTCTTTAATCTGAGTCACCTTGTGGAACAACTGAAAAGACCAACTTAATTGGATAGATAAGTTTGAACTCTACCTACAGTCAAATCCTTGAGCCACCACCTGGCACCGGGCTCTGGGAGGACACGAGCTGAGCTCACACCACTGAACTTCTTTGTAAGCCTTCCCAGCTGTGTTGGCAGGGCAGGAACATGAGAAATTATCCCACGGGGAATAGCAAGCACCTCCACTGTGGCAGGGGTTGGACTGAGCAGAAAAGAATTGAAAGGTGGGGCCTCCCTGGTGGCGCAGCGGTTGAGCGCTGGGTTGCGAAGCTGCCCGCAGCCTCAGCGGCACCGGTTCAATCCCCGGCTGCTCCCCAGCCACCGGAGGAGGGTCCCACATGGTGCGCAGACCTCTCCTGCCACCCGCTGCTCCCCTCAGCAGTGTATTTCGGTCCCTCTGCCTGCTCTGTTCTCCGCTCTGGCTCTGGTGAATTCTCTCACCCTCCTGTGCTTCTGACTGTACCCAGTGCATGTATAAACAAACAAACAAACAAACAAACAAACAAAAAAAAACAAAACCAAACAAGAATTGAAAGGTATAAAAAGCACTGGCAACGAAAGATGGAAATGGTGATAGCAAGAGCTGTCATTTTAAAATGCTAATTTCCTGCACATTTACAGTTTAAACTATATCTTTTGGTCAATTTGTAAATAAAACAAAATGTTCTGCTACCATTTCCAACTCATTTTTCAAAGAGAAAGAGGGAAATAGAAAGGGAGAGGTGAGGGAGGGAGCGAGATGAGGAGAACAGAAGGAAAGAGAGGGGAGGGGAGGGAGAAATGGAGGGGAAGGGAGAAGAGAGATTGAAAGAGAGAAATGGATTATATAAAATTTATAACACAAGTAGGGTTTGAAAGTGTGTAATAATGTTCTCGTAATGTAAAAATTACCAGGCACTTTCAACTACACTGAATATTATTCGATGTAGCGATGATGACTCCTGTTTTAACAGTAAGGAAACTGAGGTTCTTCCAGTTGCCCAAGATCTTATCATGAAACCAGAAGAGTGAAGTTTGGTGCTTGTATCTGGGTTCCAATACGATGATCACTACAACCCTGTTCAGTTGCTCTGCCTCTGAATCAGAACATATTATTATGAGTTTTCACATGGTTTCTCACGAAGTATTCAAAGTAAGAGTATTTAAAACGAAATATCTGAGAATTCGGACTGTATTTAACTCTACTATAAACATATGGTTTAGGTTAGTTATATAACCTTTCTAAACATGAGTTCCTTATCTGTAAATAACATAAAAGGCTGATAACAACAACCCCTGCCTTACACAGTAACCCTTACACAGAATTAAGTGGATAGATCCACTTTAATAGTGCCTGGCACTTTGGAAGTGCTCCTATAGTTATTTCGCAATGATTCCTTTTTGTATATTTAGAACCAAGCCTGGTCCATGGTTATAGGGGAATTCAATAAAAGCTCAGTAGATGTAAGTATATTTGCTTCTTTTTCTTTGGAAGGTCATGCAGAGCTGACAAATTCATATATTTAAGTAGCTTTTAGAAAAGCACACAAAATATATAGTCAAGCATGTTTTCCCAGAAATTTTATTTCAGAGAAATAAAAGAGAGAAATGGATTATATAAAATTTATAACACAAGTAGGGTTTGAAAGTGTGTAATAATAATATCTACCGCTAGAGAGGTGAGCAAACGGCTCCGGGCGCCATTAGAGAAGAACAAAGACCCCGGGAGACGCGCACACAGCCCGGGATGCCGGTAAGCTTGTGCGGAAAGCGGTGCACTTGGCGCACTTGAAAAGCAAGTGCAGACCGGGATTGCGGCTGCCCAGGTCCCCACGCCTGCGACCAAGGCTTGGGAGACGACCTAGGCTTGCGGGGAGATGCGCCGAGGTCCTCACTGACGTGAAGGTCCCTCCCTGAGTGAGCAGGAACCAGGCGCCCAGGCACGGGAGCGGTGCAAAAGGCGCCATTCCCGCGCCACTGAACTGGGCTACAGCCCGCGTCCTGGAACTGAGGGCTTTGGAACTGAGACCCGGGGCACGAAATTAGGGGCGTGGGTTCCCCACGACGGTGGGGCACAAGGCAGACACAGCACCCCAAAGCCGTTGAGGTGTACCCTACCATCCCTGCTCTGCTCCCTGTCCCACGGGGTGGAAAATCAGCTCCCCAAGGGCTCTAGGAGAGATCTCTGGCGCCACCTAGCGACTTGAAGCCAGCACAGGCTCCTGAAGGAGCTAGTGGCCAGCTGGGGAGTTAGCCCACACCGGGCCCCTTCCAAACAAGTAGTCTGAGCCCACAGGGAGAGCGAGCACCCACAGCCGGGGCAGACCAGGCGCGCAGAAGAGTGTGCCTGAGACTGGACGCGCAGGGAGTGTGTCCCACATCACCATTTTAGAACAGGGACATTTCTTCAGTAAAGACTACTTGCACAAGGCTTCCTCAGGAGCCAGAGGTGAGCAGGGGAAGTTCGCCCACGCCAGACCCCCTCTGGCCTGCAGTCCAAGCCCAGAGGGGGAACAGGAACCCACCGCTGGGGCAGACCAGGCGCACAGGGGAGTGTGTCCCCACATCGGCATTTTAGGACAGGGACCTTTCTCCAATAAAGACTGCTTGAAACTGACAGATGACTCCTGGAGGAACCAGAGGGGAGCAGAGAAGCCCACCCAAGATGCCGGCCAGTCCCAACAAAACAGTGTCCCAACGCATACGGCAAATTAGAAAACAGACAGTAGGGAGGAGAAGAACCACACGCAACCTAGCAACTCTCCAGAGAAAAAGCACACCACAAAAAGAAAACCAGCCCCCAGATGGCAACGACAGTAACTTGGAAGAACTTCTGAGCCTTCCAGAAAGAGAATTTAAAATTGCCGTGATTAAAAAACTGACAGAAGTCATAAAGGAAAACAATGATAAGGGAAAAATAATCAACGATCAGAAGAATGAAATTGACTCCCTAAAGAGGGAAGTAAAAGAAATGCAGGAGATCAAAGAATTAGTGGAAGAACTAAAGAATTCTGGGAAAAGCAATGAAAGCAGAATAGATGAAATGGAAGAACGAATAAGTGCTCTTGAAGACACAGAAATAAAAGAACCAAAACAGAAAAGGAAAGAGAAGTACGAAGGAAAAAGAATGAAGAAAGACTTCGGGAACTATCTGACTCCATGAGGAAAGGAAATATAAGAGTTATAGGAATACCAGAAGGAGAGGAGAGAGAAGTAGGAACAGAGAAAATATTCAAAGAGATAATTGAAGAGAATTTCCCAAATGTGAAGAAGGAGCTGAAAATTGATATACAAGAAGCAAGAAGAACACCAAACTTCCACGACGAAAGAAAAAATACAGCAAGACACATAATAGTAAAGCTCCCTAGAATCCAGGACAAGGAAAAAATAATGAAGCTGGCAAGAGGGAAGAAACAGATAACATTCAAAGGAAAGCCAATCAGGCTGACATCAGACTTCTCCGAAGAAACACTACGGGCAAGGAGAGAGTGGAGGGACATAGTCAACAGACTCCAAGAAAACAGATGCCAACCAAGAATACTCTATCCCGCAAAGCTCTCCTTCCTCTTTGAAGAAAGAATATGGACCTTCCCAGACAAACAGAAACTCCGGAAATTTCATTGCAACTAAACCCCCACTCCAAAAAATACTACAAGGAGTCCTAAAGCCAGAACCTCAGAGGGACGAATAACAATGAAAGAAGGCCAAAAAAAAAAAAGTTATTAAAAGAATAAATAAATAAAATCAAAGGAAAGACAAACACAATGGCAAATACAGATGTAACATATCAATATTAACTCTAAATGTAAATGGACTAAACTCTTCAATAAAAAGACACAGAGTTGCAGCCTGGATTAAGAAACAAAACCCAACCTTTTGCTGTCTCCAGGAAACACATTTAGCTACAAAAGATAAAAATAGGCTCAAAGTTAAAGGATGGAAAACAATCCTACAAGCAAATGGACCAAAAAAGAAAGCAGGAACAGCTATACTTATATCAGATAAAACAGATTTCAAACTCAAAAAGATAAAAAGAGACCCCAATGGTCACTACATTATGATCAAGGGGACAATACTTCAAGAAGAAATAACACTCATTAACATATACTCACCAAACAAAGGAGCACCAAAATATATCAGACAACTGTTATCCTCTCTGAAAACAGACATCAGAGAAAACACATATGTAGTGGGAGACTTCAACACACCACTATCAACAATGGGTAGATCAACAAGACAAAAAATAAGTAAAGAAACCAAAGCTCTAAATAAGGACCTAGAGCAATTGGGCTTAACAGACATCTATAGAACACTAAACCCCAAAAAAATGGAGTACACATTTTTCTCAAGCGCACACGGATCATTCTCCAGGATCGATCACATACTGGGGCACAAGACAAACATCAGCAGATACACCAAGATTGAAATCATATCAACCATCTTTTCTGACCATGAAGGCATCCAACTAGAAATAAACCATAAAAAGAAGGCAAGGAACTTTCCTACCTCATGGAGATTAAAAACCACACTACTGGAAGACCACTGGACTAATGAGGAGATCAAAGAAGAAATTAAAAAATTCTTTGAATTGAACGACAAGGAGGACACCAATATCCTAAATGTATGGGATGCAGCAAAAGCAGTAATAAGAGGAAAATATATAGCAATAGAAGCTCACATCAAGAAACAAGAAAGAACTCAAAGAAACAACCTAATCTCGAAGCTCAAAGATCTAGAAAAAGAACAACAAAAAAACCCCAAAACCAGTAGAAGAAAAGAAATAATAAAAACCAAAGCAGAAATAAATGAAATTGAAACTAAAAAAACAATCCAAAAGATCAATGAAACCAAAAGCTGGTTCTTTGAAAAAATCAATAAAATAGACAAACCCCTAGCCAGGCTCACAAAGGAAAAAAGGGAGAAAGCACAAATAAACAGGATCATCAATGAAAGAGGAGAAATCACAACGGACACAGCAGAAATCAAAAGAATAATCAATAACTACTATGAACAGTTATATGGAAACAAGTTTAACAATCTAGAGGAGATGGACAAATTCCTACAACTCTACAATCACCCAAAGCTAGATAAAGAAGAAATAGAACACCTAAACAGACCAATTACAATTAGCGAAATTGAAATGGTAATCAAAAACCTCCCCAAAAACAAAAGCCCAGGACCTGATGGATTTACAAATGAATTCTACCAAACATTCAGAGATGAATTAGTGCCTATCCTTCACAAACTCTTCCAAAAAATTGAGAAGGAAGGGACAATACCAAACACGTTCTATGAAGCCAACATTACACTAATACCAAAACCGAACAAGGACAACACAAAAAAGGAAAACTACAGGCCAATCTCCCTAATGAACACTGATGCAAAAATCCTCAATAAAATTTTAGCCATCAGAATCCAACAATGTATCCATAAGATAATTCACCACGACCAAGTAGGATTCATTCCAGGGGCACAAGGATGGTTTAACATCCGAAAATCAATCAACGTTATCCAACACATCAACAAAAAGAAATATAAAAACCATATGATAATATCAATAGATGCTGAGAAAGCTTTCGACAAAGTGCAACACCCATTCATGATAAAAGCCCTTGAAATTCTTGGGATACAAGGAACATACCTCAACATCATAAAGGCCATCTATGACAAGCCAACAGCCAGTATCATTCTCAATGGTGAATAGCTGAAAGCAATTCCATTAAGATCTGGAACAAGACAAGGATGTCCACTCTCACCACTGCTTTTCAATATAATACTGGAAGTCCTAGCCAGGGCAATAAGACAAGAGAAAGACATCCAAGGAATCCAAATAGGAAAAGAAGAAGTCAAACTATCACTATTTGCAGACGATATGATATTATACATAGAGAACCCCAAAAACTCCACAGAAAAGCTAATTCAACTCATCAATCAGTTCAGTAAATTGGCAGGATACAAAATCAACACGCAAAAGTCAGTAGCCTTCCTATACACAAACAATAAATCTGAAGAAGAAGAAATCAAAAAAACCATCCCTTTTTTTATTGAACAAAAAAAATCAAATATTTGGGAATAAATCTAACAAAAGAGGTAAAGGACCTATACAAAGAAAACTATAAAACACTGTTAAAAGAAATAGAAGAAGACACAAAGAAATGGAGAGACATCCCCTGCTCGTGGATTGGAAGAATAAACATTATTAAAATGGCCATTCTTCCAAAAGCAATATACAGATTCAATGCTATTCCAATCAAAATTTCAATGTCATTCTTCAAAGAAATAGAACAATTATTGATGAAATTCATATGGAATCACAAAAAACCCCGAATAGCCAAAGCTCTCCTGAAAAAAAAAGAAGGGAATGGAGGCATCACACTCCCAGACTTCAAACTATACTACAAAGCAATAATCATCAAAACTGCATGGTATTGGAACAAGAACAGACATACAGACCAATGGAATCGAATAGAAAATCCAGAAATAAACCCACAGATTTATGGTCAACTAATCTTTGACAAAGGAGCAAAGACTATGCATTGGAGCAAAGAAAGTTTGTTCAATAAATGGTGCTGGGAAAACTGGGACGCTACATGCAAAAGAATGAAGCTTGACCACTACCTCACACCATACACAAAAATCAACTCAAAATGGATTAAAGAACTAGACATAAGACCTGAAACCATAAAATATATAGAAGGAAATATAGGCGAAACACTACGTGATTTGCACATCAAAGACATCTTTACAGACACATTACCCAAAGCAGCGATAGTGAAGGCGAAGATAAACAGCTGGGACTACATCAAATTAAAGAGCTTCTGCACAGCAAAAGAGACAATAACAAAAACAAAGAGAAACCCCACCAACTGGGAGAACATTTTTGCACCCAACACTAATGATAAAGGACTGATCACAAAAATCTGCAAAGAGCTGATGAGACTCAACAACAACAAAGAAAATAATCCAGTCAAAAAATGGGCAGAAGAGCTAAAAAGAAACTTCTCTGAAGAGGAAATGCAAATGGCCAACAGGCATATGAAAAAATGTTCAACATCACTTGCCATCAGGGAAATGCAAATCAAAACTACCATGAGATACCATCTTACACCAGTGAGAATGGCACATATTAAAAAAACTAGCAACAACAAATGTTGGCGAGGGTGTGGAGAAAAATGAACTCTTCTGCACTGTTGGTGGGAGTGCAAACTGGTCCAACCACTGTGGAAAGCTGTGTGGAGATTTCTGGACCTACTAAACATAGAGCTTCCATATGATCCAGCAATTCCACTCCTAGGTATTTACCCAAAGGACACAGAAACATCAATTCCAAAGAACACCTGCACCCCTATGTTTATAGCAGCACTGTTTACAATAGCTAAGCTTTGGAAACAACCCAAATGCCCAAAAATAGATGACTGGATCAAGAAGATGTGGTACATATATACCATGGAATATTACTCAGCATTCAAAAAAGATAAACACATGCAATTTGCAGCAACATGGATGGCACTGGAAGGGATCATGCTCAGCGAAATAAGCCAAAAAGAAAAAGAAAAATACCGGATGGTCTCACTCATAGCAGGAATCTAGAAAACTTAAATAAGGGACCAGGAAAATGAATAACTATAAGAAAGTGAAAATCAAAATCAACAAAAAACTATGAACCAGAGACACTTTTTTGGGGGGCGGGGCGGGAGGGGAGGGATTGGGGTCAGAATGGGGGGGCTGCAATTGTATGGGGAATATAACAATAAAATTTATTATTAAAAAAAAATAATATCTACCGCTAGAAGGTAGATACTGTTCAGATATTTTTCTTGGTAATTTACTAGAAGTACAAAACAATGGTAGTTGATCATTTAAGATAAAGTTAATGTATCTTCCAAAAAGAGTTAATTCAGTTAAACATCTGGGGTACCTTTATGAGTTTGGCAATTAAAATACTGTTTTTTAAGGGAATTTTATTTTAGGGGGAGTATAAGTGTGTAGCTGGATTTACCTTGATTGGTTAAACAGATTTTTACAGCTCAATATAAATCCCTCTTTCTGGGAAAATATTGATGAATAATTCTCTGTGACTGATAGGTCAATAGCATCATCTTTATGTGCAAGAATATTATGAGAAATTATCTATTTCATAATCTACAATATGGAGATAGTTGGTAAGAAAAGTCCTACCTTGCACATGTCATTTTCTGGACAGCATTGGGTCACATTGACAAGAACTGGATTATGAGATGAATTGATTGAATTTGGGAAGATTTCCAGATTTTGGTTGTTTAACCTTAGATCTTGGATACAGCCTTTGAAGAATCCCCCGTTAACCTCAGTTACTTGTCTGTCAGACAGGCCACCAATGTAAAGTACATTTCTGAGTTCTCCATGTGGAAGCAGAAATAAATCCTAGGTTTTGTGAAGAAGAATACAGTTCAATTTTATTTGGCTTGATTTTCAAAGATACCAAGTGAACATTTCCATCACTTAGAACAAATTTTACTACTAACTTGGGAGAACTTGGATTCACCATTGCTAATCTGTCATGCTCTAGCCAGACATGAATGGGCTGATACGTGCTGTTTTCCAAAGCTAGAAGTAAGCCTGATGGTCGATGTTTTTGAACATGGAAAGGGTGAAGTTCTCCCCATTACTCTTGTCAAGATGGAAAACAGTATATCCAGTGTGTCAACTTGACCAAATCTTCCTGCCACATACTTTTCAATATCAAAACAGAGGAGGAGAAACAAAGTAAGAAGGGCCAGAAGCTGAAATTTATGTATCTACAGATGCAAATACATACACATATTTTTTTAAGGTTCAGGACAGGCATATTAATTAAAATGATAACTTGGCCTGATTTTCTGAACTTCTGAGTATGCTTTATTCTGAAAATAACTACATGTTGGTTTACAGTTTATTGTTGAGCCCCACTGCTCACTAAAGAGAAAAGAAGATCTTTGCACTGATAAACTTGCGAACCTTTCCATCACTGCTCTAAAAATGTGCGGTTTAATGGAATATCAGATACTATTGCACTGGGAGAAAATTGGAGAGTGAGGACTCTTCCTGCAATATCTGTAAGCACACTATTCATACAGACATTATTTTTGCTATTTAAGGACTAATGTCATCATGCCTAATTATTCCTTATAAAGAACAGAAATCAAGCTAGTTTTTCAAATTCTTTTTGGAGTATGAGACCCCATATAACAATAAAAGGCTAGGCAGTTGAACAAAGGAAAAGGAGGAGTCTTCCTTCGGTGGTACTGGTCAGGGTAAGGGAATACATGGGAGATAGAAAAGTAGGTGCAAAACTGAGTAATGAACTGATTCAGAATCTTCTGTGGTCAGAGAATCTGGCAATGCACTACATGGCAATGTTATCAATGTGCATTTCCTTAGGAAAAGTATAAAGGTGGACCATGATCTTCAAAAACATTGATGGTGTATAGTAGGAACAAAGGTTCTTATCCTCCTGATGCTTATGTTATAGTTGGTGGAGACAAACCAGACAGAGATAAAGAGGTATATCATGTGGTGATATGTTCTCGGGGAGAAAATAAATTAAGCAGAGAAGGAGAATGGGGGTAGTAGAGGGGTAGGAGTAGAATGCAACAAAACAAAGAAAGTGACAAAATGAAATCAAAACAAAGCCTAGAAATATGACTGCAGAATTGAGGCTAGTAAAGGGGGTGGGGGTGGAGGTGGAAACAAAGTGGGGAGAGGACCCAGTAGTTCACAATAAAGGGATGTGGGTGCTGTGAGGTGGGTGGGGTGTGGTGATGTACACCTGAGGAGGTGTGAGCTTATTTCCCTGAATCATACGCAGTGCTTAAAACCAGTTTTACTCAATTAAAAAAAAAATTACTCTGTAATTTAAAATGGATTAGTCAGAGAAGAACTCTCTGAAAAGGTAATATTTGAACAAAACCTGAAATAGAGATATTACTGCAAAAAATTCAAGAGAGAAATGATGGTGACTTGAATCAGTGGTAATGGTGAAGATGGTAAGAGGTGATCAGATTTTGGAAATACTTTGAAGATGGAACTGACAGGAATTTTCTGAGGGCAGGTTCATCTCCAGTGTTTTTGGCAATGGTGAAGAAAATGGAAGGAACACATTTAGGGGGAAATCAGGACCCATAGTAATGTAATATGCCCTCTTAGATACCCAGTTGGAAATGTCTAATCAGAAGTCTGACAGGTTCAGGGAAGATGTTGTGGGCTAGCTATAAGCATTTGAACTTATTAGTGTACATGTGACATTTAAAGCCATAAGAACAGATGCAATCATCAAGATAGTCAGTGAGAGAGAGATCAAGATAGTGAGAAAAGTAGCAGTCCAGAATCTGAGGCCCCAAATACTAGACATTTGGAGGTAAAGAGATAACAAAAGAGGAGCCAGTAAGATAGGGAGAGAAACTGAAGAGAGTGATGTCCCATAAGTCTGGTGAGGGAAGAGTTTATGGGCAGAAGCAGTGTTCAGCTGTGTTAACTGTTGCTGAGAGGTCAAGGAAGAAGAGGGCTGAAAAGCGACCACTGAATTTTGCAATCTAGAAATCACTGAAGAACTTCACAAGGCATTGTCTCAAAGATATGGCTGTCTTCGTTTAACATCCCTGTCCTAACCAGAAAAAGAAGAGCAGACCTCATCAGGTTTAGATGCTGTTCTATGGTCCAGCTGAAGTTTGAGCAAAGGTAAGGCATATTTTAGTTTAGTTGAACTATAGTGAAGCTCTCTTAGGCAACCATCTGTGTTTGAAGACCTCCTGTACAAAAGGCGATATTTTCAGAACTGACTTGATTTCCTACAGGAACACTGCATTTTGAATCTGCATTTGGAGACCACCTGCTCCAGGCAACTACAGGTAGCTTTCAAAGTGTACTGTTAGATAAAATAACCCGTTTGAAGAGGTTAACATCTCCGAATAGACTGTAGCACTTTCATATGAGATAAAATGCTTAATAAGAAAATGTGGCTCTTGAAGCTCCTGAGGTTTGAGAATATGCACAGAATCACTCACCCTCAGGGTGGTGGGGGTCCCTGCTGGCCATTCCAGGATGCCTGCGGCATCACTTTGTGGATCCAGATTAAAAGAGACAGAACACAGTGCTGTTTTTTCCTCAGAAGTTTGACTCTCCAGCAATCCCATTCTTCTTCAGAAATCACAAGCAAGTAGTCAGAGTATATGATTTGCTACATGATTTTAGAAAAACATTTGAAGTCACAGAGGACTTGTCTATGGCACATGATGGCTCTCATAGGAAGGGAGGATTTTTCACATGTGTCATTATTATGACATGAAGAACAACAAAAAATAGATGACAACTATTACAGGCTTTAATGATTGCTGGCCTGCAACAAAATCAAATTTATGAAGAATAAATAAATGGCTTAAATGTATCTGACTGGTTTAGAGTAAGAAGCAGGACACTGGTCCCATGATTGAGAATGATCCAAAGTGAGCTAGCCATAGAATGGCAAAAGTCACAGACCTTGCCAAAAGGTCACTGTGATATTAGAATGCAAAACAGAACATTCTAGAACATACTCTAGGAAGAGAGAAGTTATAGTATGTGTCTCTCTACATTGCCAGGCACATCTAAGAATGAGATGAGCAATCCAAAGCAAGCAACTAGCTGATGAAATGTCTGAAATCTAAGTCATGTGGAAACAAGTTTTGGGGAATTTTTGAAAAATGAAGTTAATTATCTATTCCTGAAGGTATACTAGCAGCAGTTGGGCCACTATACCTCCAGGTGTACACTATTGTGTACAATTGTGTACAACTACACAATAGTGTAGGATTAATATAAAAATAGTGTAAAAAAATGTAGTTGCAGAGTGAAGCCCCTTCCATATCTACAAAAGGGTAATTCTAGGCAGATAAGTTTTCAAAATGTAAATGGGCGACTAAAGATGAATCTTATGTAAATTGCCTCTACAAATTAAATACCCTCTAGCAGGCAAGAGGTCCATGAGACATTCTAAACATTATCTTGGAAGCGTCACACTCTTAGGCACAGCCAGCATCACATGAGATGCTGAGACATCTTTACAAACAGTTCTGGAACTAAGCTTCAGAAACAATTTTCAGAACTCTTCTGATGGAGACATTTGGTTATTTTATGAAGATCAGCTTTAAAGTACTGGAAGCCCCTATGTCTTTCAGGTTTAATCGACCAGTTCTATCCTCTATGTAGGCTGCTTCTCCACAGGAATGGGGACTATGGGAGGAAAACACTGAGCCAAGATTAAGAGTCAGATCAAATTTGCTTTTGTGTTTTGTTGTGCTTCTCCTTCCTCTTGAATGTACATGTACAATGACAGGAAAACTTCATGTTCTCTTCACAGCTTGTAAGCATCTTTTATAATGGGAATAAACTCCCCGACAAGCTTTCCTCATAGACAAGAGCATATGCAGAATATTTTAATTTTATGACTGAGAAATCAAATGAAATATATAATTTTCCTTCAACCTATAGCAAGAATATTCAGAAAAAGATTTGAAACAACACCCTCCCTATGAAGATATCTTTTTCTTTTTAATAGATTTTTTTCTTTTAAGATTTATTTATACAAGCACTGAGTACAGTCAAAAGCGCGAGAGGATGAGAGAATTCACCAGAGCCAGAGCGGGGAACAGAACAGGCAGACTGACGAAATACACTGCTGAGGGGAGCACCGGGCGTGGCGGGAGAGGTCTGCGTGCCTCATGGGACCCTCGCCTGTGGCCAGGGATGGAACCGGTGCTGCAGAGGCTGCGGGCAGCTTCGCAGCCCAGCGCTCAACTGCTATGCCACCGGGGAGGACCCCTATGAGGATATCTTTTGAAGCCAAGGATTTTCATAAGGGTGAAACAGTGCAGAGAAATAAGGGTAAGTGGGGGCTAGGTAACCCATCAGAAGCTTGGTTTAAAAACTTTGATTTTCCATGTTGGAAAAATAAAGAAATCCAGGACCTGTTTGGTTGGCATCTCTTGAATCTATTTACCAGGACACTTAGCATCACATGGTCAGTAGTACCCCCATGGGTCACTGCACTTGGAAGCCAGTCCAAACGAGTCAGCATCTGTTTGTTATTTTGTATATGTAGTAAAAATATTGCCTTGGGTCAATTAAGTTTTCTTCAAAAAGTGAACATTGCCTCAGTATAATTTCCCCTTTTTTAAAAAAAAAATCAGAGAACAACTTGCCCTTCCATTTAAAATATTGCATAGTGCTATTAGATGCCATATCTCATTGTCAAACAGGTTCATGATTTGCAATGAATACTGTTGTCAGGGGGGGAATTGGTGAATAGTTTCTAATAATTCTTAGCTAGTCCTACATACAATAGGGTATAGGCTAGGACTGGTTTTAATTTTGCTTCATAGAAAGCAGAGAAGCTTATTTAGCAGATGTTGTACTACTTCAAGTTACTCTAAAATCTTGGGGTAAATTACAGCTGAACTTCAAAGCTGTCTGTTACAAGTACTTCTCAGAAATTTCCAATGCATGATAGTAATGAAAAGAAGCATGAATGTATTGATCACTATCAACAGCAATATTTTGAATGATGTTGGAAGTTTTGAGGAATCTGAAATACATTTCAAGCTGTGATTTGCTAGAGAAAATAGATGGATTCATTTATGGCATCGGCCAAGTGTTAGGGCTGCTACTGTCCGTTTTGTTTTTTTTTTTCCTTAGGATGCTGGGGTAGGGTACCTGTTTTCTCCAAAGCAATCCTGAAAAATGTAACTTTGAGTATAAGTGGTGAGGAAAGAGCTAAACTTAAGTATGATTTTGGAGCCAGTGTGAATTACATAGAAAGGAGAGCAAGACAATAAATGTTTACTAAGAACCTACTATGCACAGATATTGTGCTAGTACTTAGCTTTGACTAGTTTCATGTCTAACAGTCCTATTTTCCACCAAAAGAGTATTTCTCTTTTTTTTTTTTTTTAGGGAATTTCACATATTTTATTTTTTTATTTTAATATTTTATTTTATAAAATTCTTACATCATTTTTCATCTTTGCACAATGTATGCATTTTCATTATGGTTATATTCCCCATAAAATTGCACCCCCCCCCTTATTTTGACTCTAGTCCTTCCTCTCCCCCCCCACCCCCCGTAGTGTGTCTCTGGTTTATAGTTGCTTGTTGATTTTGATTTTTACTTTGTATTGATTAGTCTTTATCCTGGTCTCCTATTTAAGTTTTCTAAATTCCTGCTATGAGTGATACCATCCAGTATTTTTCTTTTTCTTTCTGACGTATTTCGCTGAGCATGATCCCTTCTAGCTCCTCTTTCAAATGAGTTAGCATCTGTTTCACAACAAATTTCTAATACATACATAAGAAATGGTAAAACTGTAATAACATTTTGTAAACACCAAGATGAAAAAACATTTGGATAGGAGCTATTGACTTATCTTATTCTTCTTACAGGAGTAAAATCATGGTGTCCTACAAATCTACTCAAAATTAATGCACATCAATAGCCTCTTCTTTTTTTATCAGTAGACCACCAGTTGAAGTGTGAGGGGTCTTATATCTCCTAACAGGCAGAAGAGTGGCCGATTTTGCTACTGCTCTACTCGGAGGCACAGAACTCCTGTATGCCCTGCCTTTTCTCACCTCTCAGATAGTTCAGGCCTCCATAGGGCCTGTAGCAGTCACACCGGTAACTAAGCCACAAGTTGATGCAGCGTCCTCTGTTCTGACAAGGTTGGCTCTTGCACCAATCCTTTCTCACACAGCCTGCCAAGACATTTAATGATAAGCCAGGTGAAATGTTCTCCAGGGTAATGTGGTTCGAGTCCATTCTAATGTCTTGGAGACAGCCTACAAAGGAAGGCATGGGTGGTATATTATAGATGTTCAGCAGAGCAACACCATTGCTGTTTGTTTCCACTGGCAAACCACCAAGAAAGGAGCTTTGTGTAGCACATGTTGATTGATCAAGTTCAAATGGAGAAGGAGCTTTAGTTGTGCATTTCTCCACACAAGAGCTGTCAAGTAAAGCAAGGGTCACAGCCTCTGCAAACATCATTTCCACTGAGTGCCAGTCTCCATTGCTAGTGTTGTGGGGAATGTACAGGAGCACCTTTGAATTATTGTTGACTTGGATCGATAAGTGAATGTAGCCACCGAACAACTCTAGCATTATAAACATGTTCCTGTCACCTCAGAAAAGTAGAAGTGCCATTGGCTACACAGTCTGAAACCTGAGGGTGAAATTGCAAACTGAGCCCTGGGCAGTGACTGAGCCACTTGGGATCACCAGGAAGCCATTGCCCTCAAAAAAGAGTGTGGTGACAATCTCACACAGGGACCCAGTGCAGCCAGGTAGACACAGGCAGCTGAGTCCATGTTGGCCATGTTGGAAGTGAGGGATGAAGATTCCATTATTTAGACACTGGTGATGGATAGAGCCCAAGAGAATATTAGAGCAATCCCTTCCTCCATAAAATGCTCCAGAACTATGATCAAATGGACAATTGCAAGTATAATTCCCAGGCAAGTTCTCACAAGTACCACCATTTTGACAAGAGTTTGAAGAACATTCATTAATGTCTTCTTCACAGTGGAGTCCTGTTAAAGATAAAGATTAGGTTGAAATTATGTATTGTGAGATAAGAAATGGGAGTTTCAGGTTTATGACTGTCATGGAGTAAAGTGCGAAAAGTTACCGAGGAAGCTAAAACTGAATATATCATTTTGCATATATTTTGCAGAGAAGAAGAAGTATAATCGTGGCAGACCTGGAGTTCTCCTCCAGGAATAGATTATTTGCAAATTCAGTGGCTGTCTCAAACTCCAGCCTTGACTATCATAAACATGAAAAAAGAGACAAAGATTGCTCTTGGCAGTAATGCTGGATATTTATTTGGGGACTCCATTCTCAGAAGACTCAAACTGATAATGTTTTATTTGAATCTTAGGAGGCTGTCAGCAGGTTATATTTATTCACTTTCTGTGTCTTAGATTCCTTGTTTACAACATGGGATTAATGCTTAGTATTTACATTATAGGACTTTTAAAAGGTTAAGTGAATAGGATATATAAAAGACTCATAATATTGCTTGACATATAAAAACTTCTCAATAAACTTTGATTATTAGAAAATGATAATCAAAGGAATTACCTTAAAATGACAAAATTCAAACAATATTGAGATTATTTAGAAGGTGTGGGTGTGGGCATATGGAATGACCCTCAAATTGTATAACTACATAATCAGAGATTTAGTCAGACAGCATATTAGGCCAGACTGTGCTTTGTATGAGGGAAGGGAAATGTGTTTTATTCACCAGTGTATATCTAAGCTATGGCACAGTACCAGGCTCACATCTGGTAGTTGGCAATTAAATTGTGAATAAAGATGACCTTCGTAAAATGAATACAATTTTTTAAAAGATTTATTTATTTATTTATACAAGCACTGGGTACAGTCAGAAGTGCCGGAGGGTGAGAGAATTCACCAGAGCCAGAGTGGGGAGCAGAACAGGCAGAAGGACTGAAGTACACTGCTGAGGGGAGCAGCGGGCACGGCAGGAGAGGTCTGCGTGTCATGTGGGACCCTCGCTGGCGGCCGGGGATGGAACCAGCACTGCAGAGGCTGCGGGCAGCTTCGCAGCCCTGCGCTCAACCATTGCACCACTCAGGAGGCCCTGAATACAAATTTTATAAAATATTTGATTGATCTAATGCAATGCCCAATGTGTCCTTTTTGTGTATACTTAAAAGACATAGATATCTGTGCTATTAGGCTTTTTAGGCAGACAACCATTGCCATTTATGTAGCATGCATTTAGAATCTTGATGGATCCTATTGTACTTATATTTTACTCACTTTGGATGTCTTTCATACTAACATTATTAACCTAATCACATAACCAGAACAAAGTACTTAAAAAAAATCTCCCAATATGCCTTTAAGCATATTTAATGAGCAGGGGAAGGCATTCTCCACAAAAGACTCCAAGACTTTTCTATTCACTCATGGGTAACAGCCTCATGATCATCTATTAAAAAGTCCAAGGCAATTAGAATGGCGAGTCACAAATAATGATTAAAAGCCTCAATGCAATTTAGAATCAATCTTTCCTCATCTGCTAGGTCAGTGTCAGACTGTCTTAAAGCAAATCTTGGAGGGTTTCTTCCCTTTTGATTCCCGCTGTCCTCTCCCAGCTCCAGAACGTTACGCCTGGAACAGTTTAGAAAGTTCGATTTAGAACAGTTAGAAAGTTTTCACCTGACTTTTACTGACATGAGATGGTTCCATGCTTCCTGAGCCTGGCAGTTGCTTCAAGTGGACATTTGTTCTTGGGGCTTTTGTTAGTTACTCGGAGCCTCCTCTGATCTCTCCTCAGGCTAATAGGCCAGAGACCTATGAGGCAGACAAGCATCTCCTCTGTCCAGCTACTCTCACATTGCTCCTGCAATGCCCCTTCCCTATTGGTTTTCTGAGGTTGATTGTTTCTTCACTAACTGTCCTTGAGGTTTCTCTCACCTTCTGACAGGGCCTACTAGGCAGGGTTCCTTTTACACTGATCACTGACTGATACTTCTATCTTGGGTTTTCCATCTGGACCTTGGGACCCATGTGTCTTTGGCACATTTACTTTGGACGCATTTACTTCTGAGCACATCACAGAAGAAATTCTCTGTCTCCTCTTTCTGCTGCCTCAGATTGAGTCACAGGCTTTCATCTTTTGAGTCTCAAGCAGGTGGAGAATCTATTGTAAGTTGCCCATTTCTTCAGACCCCCAAATTTAGAGGAGACTGGCATATTTTTTGAACTGGCATTTTTTTTTTTTGAACTGTTGGAAGACCATCATGGAATCACCTCTCACTCTTCTGGTGGTAAGAATGTAGGTCTAAGTCTAAATTTGAGGAGTGAGGTGCAATTCACAGAAAACACATTACCAAGTCACTCCAAGGAAATCCCTTTATAGACTTGTGCCTTCAAGTTGCCTCTCAAGAATTTTCACATACCCTTGAAATTACTAAACACTTCACATGCCTGAAACCTGTTATCTGCATTTATTTTGACATGCTGCATATATAGTCTCTGTCATAATTCACTTTGGTAACTGACACTAGCCATATGTTAACCTTTTAGTTGAAATTTCAATTTATTGTTTTCTCTAATTCATAAAATACCTCTCTGTGCCCTCCTCTCATAGAGGATTGTGAGAGATGCAAAGCAGAAGGGACATAACTGGCCTCAAGATGCTTACAATATAATGAATAACAAAATATATCATAATAGATGAAAATACACTACACATAGCACATTTCTAATGAACATACATTATATAATAATTACACAATATAGGGCCTCCCCTGGTGGTTCAGTGGTTGAATGCTGGGATTGAGGTCAAAATAAGGGGGTTGCAATTGTATAGGGAATATAAAAATAAAATTAAAAAAATAGTGATGTTTAGGGTCTCCCTGATGGCACAAGGGTTTAAGACACAACCTATGAAGTTATCCACAGCCTCTGCAGCATGAGTTCGATCCCCCTGCCAGCCAGGGAGCAACTCACATGCGCCGGTTCAATCCCCAGCCACGGGCGAGGGTCCCACATGGTGCTCAGACCTCTCCTGCTGCGCCCGCCGCTCCCCTCAGCAGTGTATTTCGTCAGTCTGCCTGCTCTGTTTCCCACTCTGGCTCTGATGAATTCTCTCACCCTCCCGCGCTTCTGACTGTACCCAGTGCTTGTATAAATTTAAAAAAAAATAATTATACAAAATAATTAGGAGAATATGGGAGGGGCAAACTCAGTAACATTAAAGAATGATGTATCAAAGTTTTAGAGAAAAGGTATTGAGTAAGAAGTAATCATAAATCTTCAGGGCCTCCCCGGTGGCGCAGCGGTTGAGCGCTGGGTTGCGAAGCTGCCCGCAGCCTCTGCAGCGCTAGTTCGATCCCCGGCTGCTCCCCAGCCACGGGAGGAGGGTCCCACATGGTGTGCAGACCTCTCCTGCCGCCCGCTGCTCCCCTCAGCAGTGTACTTCAGTCCTTCTGCCTGCTCTGCTCCCCGCTCTGGCTCTGGTGAATTCTCTCGCCCTCCCGCGCTTCTGACTGTACCCAGTGCTTGTATAAATAAGTAAATAAATAAAAATAAATCTTTAAAAAAAAAAATAAATAAATCTTCAGCTATGAAACCCTATATTTAAAATAAACAAAAAATATTGACTACATATTTACCATGTGTAAAATACTATGGGTAACATGGGGTAATAACTGGTTCCATTAAACTCAATGAGTTTAATGAAGAAGTCAGGCAAATTTGTGAAAAATTAAACAATAGTGTAAGTCTAAACAATGCTGAAAAAATATTAAACAGGATATGACAGATTCTAAGAGAGGCATATAAACAACAGCTGCCCTGGTGTCTCTGGAGAGTGATTGTCTTTGAATGGGCTAGTTTAGGAAGGTTTTGTGGACAAAAGTTTAATAAGCTTTCACATTTGGATCAGATTGACAAAGTGGTATCTGAAAATAACCAAATAAACAAAACTCATCAATGGATAAGCAAAAGACATTTAGAGCTGACAGTGAGTTTAGCAATAGATCTGGCATGGAGGAATTATGTAGGAAAATCAAGTCAGAAAGACTGGAGAAAGTCTGGAAATTTAAAGTTTGTATTGTTCTATATTTACTTATTTGTCTGTTTGCTTGTTTGTTTATTAAGGAGGAAAAAATAATGTAAGTGTTAGAAGGTCCATCCGATCATTTATAAAGATGAATGCCAAAGATAATTAAGACAAATAGATGTTTGATAAATACCTACTAGCACCTAGAACTGTATGCCTTGACAGTTGTAATAAGTCTTTTTTTCTACAACATGCAGCCTAAAAGGAAAATAAAAAGAGCTGACACAAAATATGCAAAAAAAAAAACTTCAGAGACATTAAAAATCAGTATATATCTCTTTTTATAAAGATTTTTATTATTTATTTATGCATACAAGAGCTGGGGTACAGGCCAGAGGTGTGGGGGAGAGGTGAGAGGATTCACCAGAGCCAGAGTGAGGAGCAGAACAGGCATATTGACTGAAGTACACTGCTGAGAGGAGCAGCAGGAAAGACAGGAGAGGTCTGCTGCGCCATGTGAGTTGCTCCCTGGCTGGCAGGGGGATCGAACTCATGCTGCGGAGGCTGTGGATAACTTCATAGGTTGTGTCTTAAACCCTTGTGCCATCAGGGAGGCCCTAAACATCACTATTTTATTTTATTTTATTTTTATATTCCCCATACAATTGCAACCCCCTTATTTTGACCTCAAGCTCTCCTTTCCCTACACTCCAAAGTGTGTCTCTGGTTCATAGTTGTTTGTTGATTTTGATTTTTTCTTTCTTATAGTTATTCTTTTTCCTGGTCCCTTATTTAGGTTTTTTAGATTCCTGCTATGAGTGAGACCATCCGGTATTTTTCATTTTCTTTCTGGCTTATTTCGCTGACCATGATCCCTTCCAGCTCCATCCATGTTGCTGCAAATTGCATATGTTTATCTTTTTTGAATGCTGAGTAATATTTCACTGTGTATAAGTACCACATCTTCTTGATATCTATTTTTGGGCATTTGGGTTGTTTCCAAAGCTTAGCTATTGTAAATAGTACTGCTATAAACATAGGGGTGCAGGTGCTCTTTGGAATTGATGTTTCTGTGTCCTTTGGGTAAATACCTAGGAGTGGAATTACTGGATCATATGGAACCTCTATCTTTAGTAGGTTGAGGAATCTCCACACAGCTTTCCATAGTGGTCGGACCAGTTTGCACTCCTACCAGCAGTGCAGGAGAGATCCTTTTTCTCCACACCCTCCCCAACATTTGTTGTTGCTAGTTTTTTTAATATGTGCCATTCTCACTGGTGTGAGATGGTATCTCATGGTAGTTTTGATTTGCATTTCCCTGATTGCAAGTGATGTTGAACATTTTTTCATATGCCTGTTGGCCATTTGCATTTCCTCTTCAGAGAAGTTTCTTTTCAGCTCTTCTGCCCATTTTTTGACTGGATTATTTTCTTTGTTTTTGTTGAGTCTCATCAGCTCTTTTTAGATTTTTGTGATCAGTCCTTTATCATTAGTGTTGTGTGCAAAAATTTTCTCCCAGTCGGTGGGGTTTCTCTTTGTTAAAAATCAGTATACATCTCTTAAGACTTCATTGCAAAATAGCATAGGACATATAAGTCAATAACATACATTAATCATTCATGCAACATTTTTAAAGAGAAATGCAGGAAAATGTGCAATACAATTCTGAAATATTTAATGCAAAATGATTAAAATAAAACAAATTTTCCTGCAAAAATTATAAAAACGTGATGTCAAACACTTTTTTTGACAGTTTCTCAAAAAGAAGCCATCTCTTATTTTTTTATTTTATATATAATTTACATCGTTTTTTCATTTTTGTACAATGTATGCATTTTCAGCTTAGTTATCATCCCCATAAAATACCCACCCCCCCTTGTTTTAATTCTACTCCCTTCCCCCACCCCCGTAGTGTGTCTCTAGTTTACAGTTGCCTGTTAATTTTGATTTTTACTTTATTATAATTAGTCTTTTTCCTGATCCCTTATTTAGGTTTTCTAAATTCCTGCTATAAGTGAGACCATTCCTTCTGGCTTATTTCACTGAGCATGATCCCTTTCAGCTCCATCCATGTTGCTGCAAATGGCATGAGTTTATCTTTTTGACTGTTGAGTAATATTCCATGGTGTATATGTACCACATCTTCTTGATCCAGTCATCTATTTTTGGGCATTTGGGTTGTTTCCATAGCTTAATACTGTAAATAGTGCTGCAATAAATATAGGGGTGCAGGTGTCCATTTGAATTAATGTTTTTGTGTCCTTTGGGTAAATAATACCTAGGAGTGTGATTGCCGAATCATGTGGAAGCTCCATTTTTAGCAGACTGAGGACTCCACACAGCTGTCAAAAGCTCTATTATATGGGCCATTCCAATTTAGTGATTTCAGGAAAAAAATATAGTGTTACCACAGGTGATTTATTTTGTTTATTAAGATTGTGTATGTGGATATTGGATGGTGTTACTCATATGTGAAATATAAAGAAACAAAACAAAGGGTCAGACAAAAGCAAACCAAAAACACACCCTAGAAATCTGACTGTAAAATTGAGGTTACCAGAGGGGAAGGGAGAAGATGAAAAGCAAAGAGGAAAGGGGGTTTAGGGGACTGTGGTGGAGGGATGTGGGTGCATGGGTGGTGGGTGTAGAGGGGTCACATACATGTGGACAGATGTGAAATTGTACCTCTGAGTTATGTGAATCATATAGTGATCATATAGTGTTGTAAATCAATGTCAACCTCAATTAAAAATAATGAAAAAATAAAACCACTACATTTATTTAGGTCCTTTATAAAAAGATTATGTATGTGTATAGCATAAAGCACGTGAATGTTTCTTCAGTATCCACTCCTCTGTTCTTTGTTATTACACTGTTTTAAAGCTATGATTCAAGAGACACATACACCCTCTATACCTGAAATTTGTTCAGAACCATACTGTAGCTCAGATAAAAATACTAAGCCCAGAGGAAATTTGATTCAATCTATTGTGTGAAAAATATTCTGATATCTTCAAACAAAAAACAAAATAGCTGCAAAAAAAAAAAAAAAGCTTTGCATTTCAGTTCTGTTTCACTTGATTTTGCACTTCAAAAGTCACACTTTGAAACTTGGTGATATAGGTAAGTGATTTTTGGTTTTTAAAGACTGACAAGTAGAAAATACAGCATTGCACATGCTCATGCTTGTTGTCTTTACTTTGAAAAGTAATTTCAGAGAAACTCAATCCAGTTCAACCAGAACTATCCTAATTGGCTTTGATCAGTAAATCATCAGAAAGAGATCTGCTCTTACTTCGTCTTTTCTCCCTTTTCTTGTCAAAAGTAAATGATTCAATACTTGAGTTATGGTGAATTATAAAAACCTGCTTTGTACTGGGTGGAATGTGTTACAATTCCACATTATGTTTGCTTTCTCTCTGCCATGGTTAGAATTGACTTTACATTCTTTAGTAGTGCTCACTGTCATGTCTCACAATTTGTTATTATTTTTGTTCTGCACATTCAAAACACTATGTCAAAGGCCAAGTAAGTTACTGACTTGGTAAGACCTGACATTCAAGACGTTCTTTTATTTATCCCCCAACATTACTTTCTACTGCCCATCACATCAGTGGCCTGTATTAAAACATTTTTAGTAGGATTAAGATTAAAGCACTTTCAAAGCTTTCTCCCTCTCACCACTTCTTCAAAATCCCAATCCTGATTCAGGATTCAGCTCAGTTGGTACTCATCCCTCTAGAATGCCTTCCCTGGAAACTCTTGTTGGGCTTGGTCTTCGAACGTCCAATATAAGGAATCCAGCATAGACTGAATTGTATAGTTATTTATTGTTTTGTGTTTGTGATTTGCTTTCTTCTAACTGTAGTGTAAGACTTTTAAATGTGAATGCCTTTCTATTTTTACTTTCTTGTATTATACTATCTGTTACAGCACTGCACTGTATTCTGCAAACTGTACTATCTAAGAGTACCCAGGATGTGTTTTCTTTGATGAGGTGTGTGCCATACTATCATAAATTTTTAAACATAAAACAAACATGCAACCAGTCTTTCCTCATGTATAAAAGAACAGTCTCATGCCCTCCAAGGCAACTTTAGTTCTTATGGAAGGGTTCTGGAACTAGCATTCACAGATGTTAAAAGCATCCATGAATAGACAGTACAAGTTCATAAATTTCTTGAAAATACATGAAATATTTTGTGATTTGTTGTTATTGCATATTTCTAGAGAAAAATAAGAATAGCAAGTAGTGACTTTAAAGTTTAATATCATGGTGGTGATTGGGGACTACACCTTAGGGGGAGGGAAAGCAAACATTGTTTAAAAATGAACAATGATGTAAAATATATATAAATAAATTTTAAAAAATAGCATGGTGATGGTTCACAGTTGATATGGTGGTAGGAGAACTTTGGGGACTACACCTGAGAAACCAATACTGTACAAAATGAACAAAGATGTAATATTGTAAATAAACAAAATAAATTTTAATATCATAAGAACTTTTTAGTATGTGTGTGTGTATATAGAGAGGGGGGAGATAGTTTAAATGCGGATTCCTAGGAAGCATCTATAGACATTGAGATCTTATAAATTTTGATTAAGTCCAGAGAGGCGAATTTCTTTTTTTTTAAAGATTTATTTTTTATTTATACAAGAGCTGGGGTACAGGCCAGATGTGCAGGAGGATGAGGATTCACCAGAGACAGAGAAAGGAACAAAACAGGCAGACTGAAGAAATACACCCTCTATACCTGAAATTTGTTCAGAACCATACTGTAGCTGAGGGGAGCAGCGGATGAGAGAGGAGAGGTCTGCTTGACATGTGGGTTGTTCCGAGGCCGGCGGGGATCGAACCGGCACTGCAAAGGTTGCAAACAGCTTCACAGCACTGCACTCAACCACCTGCACCACCAGGGAGGCCCCAGAGAGCTGAATTTCTTTTTTAACATCCCAGTAATCCTGATAATGGTGCTCCTTCAGTCTGCTCTAAAATTGCAAGTTTGTTTTTTTTTTTCTCCAAGAAAGTCCAAGAAACTCTGATTGAAGAAAATTGTTTCTTATATACAAATTTTATCTTCTAATTTAAATGTGTCAATTTTGGGGACCTGGCTTTGGGTTGACATCACTGTCCCTAAGCCATGACAGTGGTTTTCAGAACAGCAAATAAGTTGATATAAATTTCTTGTGAAAAGTCTGAAACGACTTCACCAAATATTTCTTTAAAATTACTATTTGGTCCAAACTCCAAGTCTCTAACATACTGTGGGAATCATACCATATGCTGCCTATTAGCTGATTACATTTCATTATGTCCTTAATAAAAGCAAAATAACATATTAAATCTGCAACAAAGAATTTCCGTCCACAGCTTGTCATTCCTCTAATCATTTTTATATTTCATCCCGAGTACATTCTTAAGATTTAAAGTATCTTTTTTGGCATATTGTAGCTGTACACACATAGACTGACTTAGCTCCTTAATTGTCTTCCATACATTAATGAGAAGCCTACTCAATAAATATGGAAGAGGAAGGAGGTGTTTGAAAGCCAAATGTTCCAGAAATACTAATTAAATGTATGATACTGCAGGAGTTACTTTGTTTCTCTCAGTTTTGCCTTGTCAATAGTAAAACAGAAGTGACCACCTCTGTACTGTTTACCTCTAGAGGTTGTGAGAACTGAATAAGGCAATTATTATGTAAATATTTTGGGGAAAATATAAGAAACTGTACAATGAAAGGATAATGTGTTTCAATGAGTTAAACTTGAAATTTTGGTTAAAAGGTAAAAATATCATTATTTTATAAATCAAGCTAATAAGGGACCTCCCTGGTGGCTCAAGGGGTTAAGACGCAGCACTATGAAGCTATGGGAAGCCACTGCAGCACAAGTTCGATCCCCGGCCAGGGAGGTGACCCACATGTCACAACAGACCTCTCCTGTCTCACCCGCTGCTCCCCTCAACAGTGTATTTCAGTAGATCCTCCTGTTCCGCTCCCCACTCTTTCTCTGGTGAATCTTCACACATACACCCTGCACCTCTAGCCTACATCTCTTGAATGCATAAATAAATAAAACAAATCTTAAAAAAAATAAGTATCAATATTAGTGGTGCCTGACCTCCTCACAGAAACCTCACCAACATGAGGCAAAGTATGAGACAAGGCGGTGCCCCTATTGGGGTCTGTACTGATGAGGAAAGGCAGCATCTGCCATTCAGCTAGCTGCTTTTTACAGGTAGCCAGAATGCTGCTTTCCCTTCTATTTTTATACCTCATCTTGCTACGTGCCTTCAGAAACTGTGACTTACAGACAATAATAAGGCAAAAAGTGAAGAAGGACGATTATATTCTATGTAATGCATCCCACGAGTGCCACTGACACCAACGCCCATCTGAGAAAGAAAAACTGGCTAGAATTGGGGTTTTGCCTGAATTCCATGGATATGAAGTATCCGTGAAATAAGTAAGATCCCACTTCAATTTAGCAATATTATAACTGATTACCAGCTACCTGAAATTGAACAGAAACTGTCTTCTTACTATTGTTATGAGGGGGCTAGCCCATTACCCAAGATAGAGTACCATGTGCAACAATTGCCCTCAGATTTTTCTGTCAGGCAAACATGGGGTCTAGTTGTAACCTCCCTAAGCGGATACAAGACAGAGAGGGAGAAGGAAAAGGAGAAGGAGACAGGGAGGTGCAGGGGTGGGGCGGGGGGAAGAGAGAGAGAGAGAGAGAGAGAGAGAGAGAGAGAAATACCATACCAATATCAGAGTGTCATCATGTATAAGTTAGGGTGATTTGCCATCAAGCAGTATAACACCTAAAGGAAATTTGTTTAAATAATAACATGTTTTGGGAGGGGCGGAGCAACATGGCGGCGAGGAGACGCTGCGAGTAAGATCTCCCATTAAAAAAAGTGAATAGGGAGGAAAAGCGGCAGATCCCAGTGAGAACTGGGACACGGAAGATAAACGGGTGACTCCAGCAAACTGCCCAAAGAAGAAAGTTGCCATAAAAGAGGACCAGAAGGGAGGGAAGCGCAGAACCCTGCTCCCCTCCCCGCCCACAGAGGCAGCACTCTCCGACCGGCAGAGGGGAGGAAACAACAAACCAAAACGGCCAACAAGAAAAACGGACGCAGTAAGCGGGACTGTGAGTGGAAAGGAACTATTTCAGCCACCACACCCCGTGAACGGGAGCTGTGGAGAACCCTGCAGGATTCGCCACGGCGGTGAGCAAACGGCTCCTGGCGCCATTAGAGAAGAACAAAGACCCCAGGAGACGCACACACAGCCCGGGCTGCCGGTAAGCTTGCACGGATAGCGGCGCGCTCGGCGCGCTTGAAAAGCAAGTGCAGACCAGGATCCTGGCTGCCCAGGTCCCCGCGCCTGCGACCTAGGCTTGGGAGACGACCTAGGCTTGCTGGGAGGCGCGGAGGTCCTCACTGAGGTGAAGGTCCCTCCCTGAGTGAGCAGGAACCAGGCGCCCAGGCACGGGAGCGGTGCAAAAGGCGCCCTTCCCGCGCCACTGAACTGGGCTACAGCCCGCGTCCTGGAACTGAGGGCTTTGGAACTGAGACCCGGGGCACGAAATTAGGGGCGTGGGTTCCCCACGACGGTGGGGCACAAGGCAGACACAGCACCCCAAAGCCGTTGAGGTGTACCCTACCATCCCCGCTCTGCTCCCTGTCCCACGGCGTGGAAAATCAGCTCCACAAGAAGGGCTCTAGGAGAGATCTTTGGCGCCACCTAGCGACTTGTAGACAGCACAGGCTCCTGAAGGAGCTAGTGGCCAGCTGGGGAGTTAGCCCACACCGGGCCCCTTCCGAACAAGTAGTCAGAGCCCACAGGGAGAGCGAGCACCCACAGCCAGGGCAGACCAGGCACGCAGAAGAGTGTGCCTGACACCGGACGCGCAGGGAGTGTGTCCCACATCACCATTTTAGAACAGGGACATTTCTTCAGTAAAGACTACCTGCAGAAGGCTTCCTCAGGAGCCAGAGGTGAGCGGGGGAAGTTCGCCCACGCCAGACCCCCTCTGGCCTGCAGTCCAAGCCCAGAGGGGGAGCAGGAACCCACCGCCGGGGCAGACCAGGCGCACAGGGGAGTGTGTCCCCACATCGACATTTTAGGACAGGGACCTTTCTCCAATAAAGACTGCTTGAAACTGACAGATGACTCCTGGAGGAACCAGAGGGGAGAAGAGAAGCCCACCCAAGATGCCGGCCAGTCCCAACAACACAGTGTCCCAACGCATACGGCAAATTAGAAAACAGACAGTAGGGAGGAGAAGAACCACACGCAACCTAGCAACTCTCCAGAGAAAAAGCACACCACAAAAAGAAAACCAGCCCCCAGATGGCAACGACAGTAACTTGGAAGAACTTCTGAGCCTTCCAGAAAGAGAATTTAAAATTGCCGTGATTAAAAAACTGACAGAAGTCATAAAGGAAAACAATGATAAGGGAAAAATAATCAACGATCAGAAGAATGAAATTGAGTCCCTAAAGAGGGAAGTAAAAGAAATGCAGGAGATCAAAGAATTAGTGGAAGAACTAAAGAATTCTGGGAAAAGCAATGAAAGCAGAATTGATGAAATGGAAGAACGAATAAGTGCTCTTGAAGACACAGAAATAAAAAGAACCAAAACAGAAAAGGAAAGAGAAGTACGAAGGAAAAGAATGAAGAAAGACTTCGGGAACTATCTGACTCCATGAGGAAAGGAATATAAGAGTTATAGGAATACCAGAAGGAGAGGAGAGAGAAGTAGGAACAGAGAAAATATTCAAAGAGATAATTGAAGAGAACTTCCCAAATGTGAAGAAGGAGCTGAAAATTGATATACAAGAAGCAAGAAGAACACCAAACTTCCACGACGAAAGAAAAAATACAGCAAGACACATAATAGTAAAGCTCCCAAGAATCCAGGACAAGAAAAAATAATGAAGCTGGCAAGAGGGAAGAAACAGATAACATTCAAAGGAAAGCCAATCAGGCTGACATCAGACTTCTCCGAAGAAACACTACGGGCAAGGAGAGAGTGGAGGGACATAGTCAACAGACTCCAAGAAAACAGATGCCAACCAAGAATACTCTATCCCGCAAAGCTCTCCTTCCTCTTTGAAGAAAGAATATGGACCTTCCCAGACAAACAGAAACTCCGGAAATTTCATTGCAACTAAACCCCCACTCCAAAAAATACTACAAGGAGTCCTAAAGCCAGAACCTCAGAGGGACGAATAACAATGAAAGAAGGCCAAAAAAAAAAAAGTTATTAAAAGAATAAATAAATAAAATCAAAGGAAAGACAAACACAATGGCAAATACAGATGTTAACATATCAATATTAACTCTAAATGTAAATGGACTAAACTCTTCAATAAAAAGACACAGAGTTGCAGCCTGGATTAAGAAACAAAACCCAACCTTTTGCTGTCTCCAAGAAACACATTTAGCTACAAAAGATAAAAATAGGCTCAAAGTCAAAGGATGGAAAACAATCCTACAAGCAAATGGGCCAAAAAAGAAAGCAGGAACGC